>NW_027274780.1:0-81950 GCF_030028105.1 Mobula birostris
AGGAGTTTCAGGGCATGAGATTCAGGGCATGAGTTTCGGCGCAGGTCATTCAGGGCAGGAGTTTCAGGACAAGAGATTCAGGGAATTAGTTTCAGGGCAGGAGATTCAGGGCAGGAGTTTCAGTGCAGGAGTTTCTTAGCATGAGATTCAGGGCATCAGATTCAGGGCATGAGTTTCAGGGCATGAGATTCAGGACAGGGGTTTCAAGGTATGAGATTCAGGGCATGAGTTTCAGTGCATGAGTTTCAGTGCATCAGTTTGAGGGCAGGAGTTTCAGGGCATGTAATTCAGGGCGTGAGTTTCAGGATATGAGATTGATGGCATGAGTTACAGAGCAGGAGTTTCAGGGCATGAGATTCAGGGCATGAGTTTCAGGGCATGAGATTCAGGACAGGAGTTTCAAGGCATGAGATTCAGGGCATGAGTTTCAGTGCATGAGTTTGAGGGCAGAACTTTCAGTGCTTGAGATACAGGGCATGAGTTTCAGGGCTTGAGATTCAGGGCAGGAATTTCAGTGCATGTAATTCAGGGCATGAGTTTCTGGGCAGATGATTCAGCGCAGGAGTTTTAGGGCATGTGATTCAGGGCATGAGTTTCAGTGCATGAGTTTCAGGGCAGGAGTTTCCGGGTATGAGATTTAGGGCATGAGTATCAGTGCATGAGTTTGAGGGCAGGAGTTTCAGGGCATGAGATTCAGGGCATGAGTTTCAGGGCATGAGATTCAGGGCAGGAATTTCAGGGCATGTAACTCAGGGCATGAGTTGCTGGGCAGATGATTCAGGGCAGGAGTTTTTGAGCATGTGATTCAGGGCTTGAGTTTCAGTGCATGAGTTTCAGGGCAGGAGTTTCAGGGTATGAGATTTAGGGCATGAGTTTCAGTGCATGGGTTACAGGTCTGTGGTTTCAGGGCTTGAGATTCAGGGCTGCAGTTTCAGGGCAGGAGTTTCATGCCAGGAGTTTCAGGGCATGAGATTCAGGGCATGAGTTTCAGGGCAGGAGTTTCAGGGCATGTAATTCAGGGCGTGAGTTTCAGGATATGAGATTCAGGGCATGAGTTTCAGGGCAGGAGTTTCAGGGCATGAGATTCAGGGCATGAGTTTCAGGGCATGAGATTCAGGACAGGAGTTTCAAGGCATGAGATTCAGGGAATGAGTTTCAGTGCATGAGTTTGAGGGCAGGAGTTTCAGGGCATGAGATTCAGGGCATGAGTTTCAGGGCATGAGATTCAGGGCAGGAATTTCAGGGCATGTAATTCAGGGCATGAGTTGCTGGGCAGATAATTCAGGGCAGGAGTTTTTGAGCATGTGATTCAGGGCTTGAGTTTCAGTGCATGAGTTTCAGGGCAGGAGTTTCAGGGTATGAGATTTAGGGCATGAGTTTCAGTGCATGAGATTCAGGGCTTGAGTTTCAGGGAATGAGATTCAGGACATGAGTTTCAAGGCATGGGTTTCAGGTCTGTGGTCTCAGGGCTTGAGATTCAGGGCTGCAGTTTCAGGGCAGGAGTTTCATGCCAGGAGATTCAGGGCATGAGTTTCAGGGCAGGAGATTCAGGGCAGGAGTTTCAGGACATGAGATTCAGGGTAGGAATTTCAGGGCATGTAATTCAGGGCATGAGTTTCTGGGCAGATGATTCAGGGCAGGAGTTTTAGGGCATGTGATTTAGGGCATGAGTTTCAGTGCATGAGATTCAGGGCTTGAGTTTCAGGGCATGAGATTCAGGGCATGAGTTTCAGGACATGAGTTTCAGGGAATGAGATTCAGGACATGAGTTTCAGGGCATGGGTTTCAGGTCTGTGGTTTTAGGGCTTGAGATTCAGGGCTGCACTTTCAGGGCAGGAGTTTCATGCCAGGAGTTTCAGGGCATGAGTGTCAGGGCAGGAGATTCAGGGCAGGAGTTTCAGTGCAGGAGTTTCATAGCATGAGATTCCGGGCATCAGATTCAGGGCATGAGTTTCAGGGCATGAGATTCAGGGCATGAGATTCAGGGCATGAGTTTCAGGACATGAGATTCAGGGCAGGAATTTCAGGGCATGTAATTCAGGGCATGAGTTGCTGGGCAGATGATTCAGGGCAGGGGTTTTTGAGCATGAGATTCAGGGCTTGAGTTTCAGGGAATGAGATTCAGGACATGAGTTTCAGGGCATGGGTTTCAGGGCTGTGGTTTCAGGGCTTGAGATTCAGGGCTGCAGTTTCAGGGCAGGAGTTTCTTGCCAGGAGTTTCAGGGCATGAGTTTCAGGGCAGGAGATTCAGGGCAGGAGTTTCAGTGCAGGAGTTTCATAGCATGAGATTCCGGGCATCAGATTCAGGGCATGAGTTTCAGGGCATGAGATTCAGTACAGCAGTTTCAAGGCTTGAGATTCAGGGCATGAATTTCAGTGCATGAGTTTCAGTGCATGAGTTTGAGAGCAGGAGTTTCAGGGCATGTAATTCAGGGCGTGAGTTTCAGGATATGAGATTCATGGAATGAGTTTCAGGGCAGGAGTTTCAGGGCATGAGATTCAGGGCATGAGTTTCAGGGCATGAGATTACAGGACAGGAGTTTCAAGGCATGAGATTCACGGCATGATTTTCAGTGCATGAGTTTGAGGGCAGGAATTTCAGGGCATGAGATTCAGGGCATGAGTTTCAGGGTATGAGATTCATGGCATGAGTTACAGGGCAGGAGTTTCAGGGCATGAGATTCAGGGCATGAGTTTCAGGGCATGAGATTCGCTACAGGAGTTTCAAGGCATGAGATTCAGGGCATGAGCTTCAGTGCATGAGTTTGAGGGCAGGAATTTCAGGGCTTGAGATTCAGGGCATGAGTTTCAGGGCATGAGATTCAGGGCAGGAATTTCAGGGCATGTAATTCAGGGCATGAGTTTCAGGACATGGGTTTCAGGGAATGTGATTCAGGACATGAGTTTCAGGGCATGGGTTTCAGGTCTGTGGTTTCAGGGCTTGAGGTTCAGGGCTGCAGTTTCAGGGCAGGAGTTTCATGCCAGGAGTTTCAGGGCATGAGTTTCAGGGCAGGAGATTCAGGGCAGGAGTTTCAGTGCAGGAGTTTCATAGCATGAGATTCCGGGCATCAGATTCAGGGCATGAGTTTCAGGGCATGAGATTCAGGACAGCAGTTTCAAGGCATTAGATTCAGGGCATGAATTTCAGTGCATGAGTTTGAGGGCAGGAGTTTCAGGCCATGTAATTCAGGGCGTGAGTTTCAGGATATGAGATTCATGGCATGAGTTTCAGGGCAGGAGTTTCAGGGCATGAGATTCAGGGCATGTGTTTCAGGGCATGAGATTCAGGACAGGAGTTTCAAGGCATGAGATTCAGGGCATGAGTTTCAGTGCATGAGTTTGAGGGCAGGAGTTTCAGGGCTTGAGATTCAGGGCATGAGTTTCAGGGCAGGTGATTCAGGGCAGGAGTTTTAGGGCATGAGTTTCTGGGCAGGAGATTCAGGACAGGAGTTTCATAGCAGGTGTTTCAGAGCATGAGATTCAGGGCATGAGATTCAGGGCATGAGTTTCAGGGCAGGAGATTCAGGGCAGGAGTTTCAGTGCAGGAGTTTCATAGCATGAGATTCAGGGCATCAGATTCAGGGCATGAGTTTCAGGCATTAGATTCAGGACAGGAGTTTCAAGGTATGAGATTCAGGGCATGAGTTTCAGTGCATGAGTTTCAGTGCATGAGTTTGAGGGCAGGAGTTTCAGGGCATGTAATTCAGGGCGTGAGTTTCAGGATATGAGATTCATGGAATGAGTTTCAGGGCAGGAGTTTTAGGGCATGAGATTCAGGGCATGAGTTTCAGGGCATGAGATTCAGGACAGGAGTTTCAAGGCATGAGATTCACGGCATGAGTTTCAGGGCATGAGATTCAGGCCAGGAATTTCAGGGCATGTAATTCAGGGCATGAGTTTCTGGGCAGATGATTCAGGGCAGGAGTTTTAGTGCATGTGATTCAGGGCATGAGTTTCAGTGCATGAGTTTAAGGGCAGGAGTTTCAGGGTATGAGATTCAGAGCATGAGTTTCAGTGCATGAGATTCAGGGCTTGATTTTCAGGGCATGAGGTTCATAGCATGAGTTTCAGTGCATGAGATTCAGGGCATGAGATTCACGGCATGAGTTTCAGGGCAGGAGATTCAGGGCAGGTGTTTCAGTGCAGGAGTTTCAGCGCATGAGTTTTAGGGCACGTGTTTGAATGCAGGAGTTTCAGTGCATGAGTTTGAGGGCAGGAGTTTCAGGGCATGTAATTCAGGGCGTGAGTTTCAGGATATGAGATTCATGGAATGAGTTTCAGGGCAGGAGTTTCAGGGCATGAGATTCAGGGCTTGAGTTTCTGGGCATGAGATTCAGGACAGGAGTTTCAAGGCATGAGATTCACGGCATGAGTTTCAGAGCATTAGTTTGAGGGCAGGAATTTCAGGGCATGAGATTCAGGGCATGAGTTTCAGGGCATGAGATTCAGGCCAGGAATTTCAGGGCATGTAATTCAGGGCATGAGTTTCTGGGCAGATGATTCAGGGCAGGAGTTTTAGGGCAGGAGTTTCAGGGTATGAGATTCAGGGCAAGAGTTTCAGTGCATGAGATTCAGGGCTTGAGTTTCAGGGCATGAGGTTCATAGCATGAGTTTCAGTGCATGAGATTCAGGGCATGAGATTCACGGCATGAGTTTCAGGGCAGGAGATTCAGGGCAGGTGTTTCAGTGCAGGAGTTTCAGGGCATGAGTTTTAGGGCACGTGTTTGAATGCAGGAGTTTCAGGGCATGAGATTCAGGGCATGAGTTTCAGGGCAGGTGATTCAGGGCAGGAGTTTCAGTGCAGGAGTGTCATAGCATGAGATTCAGGGCATCAGATTCAGGGCAGGAGTTTCAGGGCATGTAATTCAGGGTGTGAGTTTCAGGGCATGAGATTCAGGGCATGAGTTTCAGGGCATGAGATTCAGGACAGGAGTTTCAAGGAATGAGATTCAGGGCATGAGTTTCAGTGCATGAGTTTGAGGGCAGGAATTTCAGGGCTTGAGATTCAGGACATGAGTTTCAGGGCATGAAATTCAGGGCATCAGTTTCTGGGCAGATGTTTCAGGGCAGGAGTTTTAGGGCATGTGATTCAGGGCATGAGTTTCAGTGCATGAGTTTCAGGGCAGGAGTTTCAGGGTATGAGATTTAGGGCATGAGTTTCAGTGCATGAGATTCAGGGCTTGAGTTTCAGGCATGAGATTCTGGGCATGAGTTTCAGGGCAGGAGTTTCAGGGAATGATATTCAGGGCATGAGTATCAGTGCATGAGTTTGAGGGCAGGAGTTTCAGGGCATGAGATTCAGGGCATGAGTTTCAGGGCATGAGATTCAGGGCAGGAATTTCAGGGCATGTAATTCGGGGCATGAGTTGCTGGGCAGATGATTCAGGGCAGGAGTTTTTGAGCATGTGATTCAGGGCTTGAGTTTCAGTGCATGAGATTCAGGGCAGGAGTTTCAGGGTATGAGATTTAGGGCATGAGTTTCAGTGCATGAGATTCAGGGCTTGAGTTTCAGGGAATGAGATTCAGGACATGAGTTTCAGGGCATGGGTTTCAGGTCTGTGGTTTCAGGGCTTGAGATTCAGGGCAGGAGATTCAGGGCAGGAGTTTCAGTGCAGGAGTTTCATAGCATGAGATTCCGGGCATCAGATTCAGGGCATGAGTTTCAGGGCATGAGATTCAGGACAGCAGTTTCAAGGCATCAGATTCAGGGCATGAATTTCAGTGCATGAGTTTCAGTGCATGAGTTTGAGGGCAGGAGTTTCAGGGCATGAGATTCAGGGCATGAGTTTCAGGGCATGAGATTCAGGGCAGGAATTTCAGGGCATGTAATTCAGGGCATGAGTTGCTGGGCAGATGATTCAGGGCAGGAGTTTTTGAGCATGTGATTCAGGGCTTGAGTTTCAGTGCATGAGTTTCAGGGCAGGAGTTTCAGGGTATGAGATTTAGGGCATGAGTTTCAGTGCATGGGTTACAGGTCTGTGGTTTCAGGGCTTGAGATTCAGGGCTGCAGTTTCAGGGCAGGAGTTTCATGCCAGGAGTTTCAGGGCATGAGATTCAGGGCATGAGTTTCAGGGCAGGAGTTTCAGGGCATGTAATTCAGGGCGTGAGTTTCAGGATATGAGATTCAGGGCATGAGTTTCAGGGCAGGAGTTTCAGGGCATGAGATTCAGGGCATGAGTTTCAGGGCATGAGATTCAGGACAGGAGTTTCAAGGCATGAGATTCAGGGAATGAGTTTCAGTGCATGAGTTTGAGGGCAGGAGTTTCAGGGCATGAGATTCAGGGCATGAGTTTCAGGGCATGAGATTCAGGGCAGGAATTTCAGGGCATGTAATTCAGGGCATGAGTTGCTGGGCAGATAATTCAGGGCAGGAGTTTTTGAGCATGTGATTCAGGGCTTGAGTTTCAGTGCATGAGTTTCAGGGCAGGAGTTTCAGGGTATGAGATTTAGGGCATGAGTTTCAGTGCATGAGATTCAGGGCTTGAGTTTCAGGGAATGAGATTCAGGACATGAGTTTCAAGGCATGGGTTTCAGGTCTGTGGTCTCAGGGCTTGAGATTCAGGGCTGCAGTTTCAGGGCAGGAGTTTCATGCCAGGAGATTCAGGGCATGAGTTTCAGGGCAGGAGATTCAGGGCAGGAGTTTCAGGACATGAGATTCAGGGTAGGAATTTCAGGGCATGTAATTCAGGGCATGAGTTTCTGGGCAGATGATTCAGGGCAGGAGTTTTAGGGCATGTGATTTAGGGCATGAGTTTCAGTGCATGAGATTCAGGGCTTGAGTTTCAGGGCATGAGATTCAGGGCATGAGTTTCAGGACATGAGTTTCAGGGAATGAGATTCAGGACATGAGTTTCAGGGCATGGGTTTCAGGTCTGTGGTTTTAGGGCTTGAGATTCAGGGCTGCACTTTCAGGGCAGGAGTTTCATGCCAGGAGTTTCAGGGCATGAGTGTCAGGGCAGGAGATTCAGGGCAGGAGTTTCAGTGCAGGAGTTTCATAGCATGAGATTCCGGGCATCAGATTCAGGGCATGAGTTTCAGGGCATGAGATTCAGGGCATGAGATTCAGGGCATGAGTTTCAGGACATGAGATTCAGGGCAGGAATTTCAGGGCATGTAATTCAGGGCATGAGTTGCTGGGCAGATGATTCAGGGCAGGGGTTTTTGAGCATGAGATTCAGGGCTTGAGTTTCAGGGAATGAGATTCAGGACATGAGTTTCAGGGCATGGGTTTCAGGGCTGTGGTTTCAGGGCTTGAGATTCAGGGCTGCAGTTTCAGGGCAGGAGTTTCTTGCCAGGAGTTTCAGGGCATGAGTTTCAGGGCAGGAGATTCAGGGCAGGAGTTTCAGTGCAGGAGTTTCATAGCATGAGATTCCGGGCATCAGATTCAGGGCATGAGTTTCAGGGCATGAGATTCAGTACAGCAGTTTCAAGGCTTGAGATTCAGGGCATGAATTTCAGTGCATGAGTTTCAGTGCATGAGTTTGAGAGCAGGAGTTTCAGGGCATGTAATTCAGGGCGTGAGTTTCAGGATATGAGATTCATGGAATGAGTTTCAGGGCAGGAGTTTCAGGGCATGAGATTCAGGGCATGAGTTTCAGGGCATGAGATTACAGGACAGGAGTTTCAAGGCATGAGATTCACGGCATGATTTTCAGTGCATGAGTTTGAGGGCAGGAATTTCAGGGCATGAGATTCAGGGCATGAGTTTCAGGGTATGAGATTCATGGCATGAGTTACAGGGCAGGAGTTTCAGGGCATGAGATTCAGGGCATGAGTTTCAGGGCATGAGATTCACTACAGGAGTTTCAAGGCATGAGATTCAGGGCATGAGCTTCAGTGCATGAGTTTGAGGGCAGGAATTTCAGGGCTTGAGATTCAGGGCATGAGTTTCAGGGCATGAGATTCAGGGCAGGAATTTCAGGGCATGTAATTCAGGGCATGAGTTTCAGGAGATGGGTTTCAGGGAATGTGATTCAGGACATGAGTTTCAGGGCATGGGTTTCAGGTCTGTGGTTTCAGGGCTTGAGGTTCAGGGCTGCAGTTTCAGGGCAGGAGTTTCATGCCAGGAGTTTCAGGGCATGAGTTTCAGGGCAGGAGATTCAGGGCAGGAGTTTCAGTGCAGGAGTTTCATAGCATGAGATTCCGGGCATCAGATTCAGGGCATGAGTTTCAGGGCATGAGACTCAGGACAGCAGTTTCAAGGCATTAGATTCAGGGCATGAATTTCAGTGCATGAGTTTGAGGGCAGGAGTTTCAGGCCATGTAATTCAGGGCGTGAGTTTCAGGATATGAGATTCATGGCATGAGTTTCAGGGCAGGAGTTTCAGGGCATGAGATTCAGGGCATGTGTTTCAGGGCATGAGATTCAGGACAGGAGTTTCAAGGCATGAGATTCAGGGCATGAGTTTCAGTGCATGAGTTTGAGGGCAGGAGTTTCAGGGCTTGAGATTCAGGGCATGAGTTTCAGGGCAGGTGATTCAGGGCAGGAGTTTCAGGACATGAGATTCAGGGCATGAGTTTCTGGGCAGGAGATTCAGGACAGGAGTTTCATAGCAGGTGTTTCAGAGCATGAGATTCAGGGCATGAGATTCAGGGCATGAGTTTCAGGGCAGGAGATTCAGGGCAGGAGTTTCAGTGCAGGAGTTTCATAGCATGAGATTCAGGGCATCAGATTCAGGGCATGAGTTTCAGGCATTAGATTCAGGACAGGAGTTTCAAGGTATGAGATTCAGGGCATGAGTTTCAGTGCATGAGTTTCAGTGCATGAGTTTGAGGGCAGGAGTTTCAGGGCATGTAATTCAGGGCGTGAGTTTCAGGATATGAGATTCATGGAATGAGTTTCAGGGCAGGAGTTTTAGGGCATGAGATTCAGGGCATGAGTTTCAGGGCATGAGATTCAGGACAGGAGTTTCAAGGCATGAGATTCACGGCATGAGTTTCAGGGCATGAGATTCAGGCCAGGAATTTCAGGGCATGTAATTCAGGGCATGAGTTTCTGGGCAGATGATTCAGGGCAGGAGTTTTAGTGCATGTGATTCAGGGCATGAGTTTCAGTGCATGAGTTTAAGGGCAGGAGTTTCAGGGTATGAGATTCAGAGCATGAGTTTCAGTGCATGAGATTCAGGGCTTGATTTTCAGGGCATGAGGTTCATAGCATGAGTTTCAGTGCATGAGATTCAGGGCATGAGATTCACGGCATGAGTTTCAGGGCAGGAGATTCAGGGCAGGTGTTTCAGTGCAGGAGTTTCAGCGCATGAGTTTTAGGGCACGTGTTTGAATGCAGGAGTTTCAGTGCATGAGTTTGAGGGCAGGAGTTTCAGGGCATGTAATTCAGGGCGTGAGTTTCAGGATATGAGATTCATGGAATGAGTTTCAGGGCAGGAGTTTCAGGGCATGAGATTCAGGGCATGAGTTTCTGGGCATGAGATTCAGGACAGGAGTTTCAAGGCATGAGATTCACGGCATGAGTTTCAGAGCATTAGTTTGAGGGCAGGAATTTCAGGGCATGAGATTCAGGGCATGAGTTTCAGGGCATGAGATTCAGGCCAGGAATTTCAGGGCATGTAATTCAGGGCATGAGTTTCTGGGCAGATGATTCAGGGCAGGAGTTTTAGGGCAGGAGTTTCAGGGTATGAGATTCAGGGCAAGAGTTTCAGTGCATGAGATTCAGGGCTTGAGTTTCAGGGCATGAGGTTCATAGCATGAGTTTCAGTGCATGAGATTCAGGGCATGAGATTCACGGCATGAGTTTCAGGGCAGGAGATTCAGGGCAGGTGTTTCAGTGCAGGAGTTTCAGGGCATGAGTTTTAGGGCACGTGTTTGAATGCAGGAGTTTCAGGGCATGAGATTCAGGGCATGAGTTTCAGGGCAGGTGATTCAGGGCAGGAGTTTCAGGACATGAGATTCAGGGCATGAGTTTCAAGGCAGGAGATTCAGGACAGGAGTTTCACAGCAGGTGTTTCAGAGCATGAGATACAGGGCATGAGATTCAGGGCATGAGTTTCAGGGCAGGAGATTCAGGGCAGGAGTTTCAGTGCAGGAGTGTCATAGCATGAGATTCAGGGCATCAGATTCAGGGCAGGAGTTTCAGGGCATGTAATTCAGGGTGTGAGTTTCAGGGCATGAGATTCAGGGCATGAGTTTCAGGGCATGAGATTCAGGACAGGAGTTTCAAGGAATGAGATTCAGGGCATGAGTTTCAGTGCATGAGTTTGAGGGCAGGAATTTCAGGGCTTGAGATTCAGGACATGAGTTTCAGGGCATGAAATTCAGGGCATCAGTTTCTGGGCAGATGTTTCAGGGCAGGAGTTTTAGGGCATGTGATTCAGGGCATGAGTTTCAGTGCATGAGTTTCAGGGCAGGAGTTTCAGGGTATGAGATTTAGGGCATGAGTTTCAGTGCATGAGATTCAGGGCTTGAGTTTCAGGCATGAGATTCTGGGCATGAGTTTCAGGACATGAGTTTCAGGGAATGATATTCAGGACATGAGTTTCAGTGCATGGGTTTCAGGTCTGTGGTTTCAGGACTTGAGATTCAGGGCTGCAGTTTCAGGGCAGGAGTTTCATGTCAGGAGTTTCAGGGCATGAGATTCAGGGCATGAGTTTTAGGGCATGAGATTCAGGGCATGAGTTCCAGTGCATGAGTTTCAGTGCATGAGTTTGAGGGCAGGAGTTTCAGGGCATGTAATTCAGGGTGTGAGTTTCAGGATATGAGATTCATGGCATGAGTTTCAGGGCAGGAGTTTCAGGGCATGAGAGTCAGGGCATGAGTTTCAGGGCATGAGATTCAGGACAGGAGTTTCAAGGCATGAGATTCAGGGAATGAGTTTCAGTGCATGAGTTTGAGGGCAGGAATTTCAGGGCATGAGATTCAGGGCATGAGTTTCAGGGCATGAGATTTAGGGCAGGAATTTCAGGGCATGTAATTCAGGGCATGAGTTTCTGGGCAGATGATTCAGGGCAGGAGTTTTAGGGCATGTGATTCAGGGCATGAGATTCAGTGCATGAGTTTCAGGGCAGGAGTTTCAAGGAATGAGTTTCAGGGCATGAGTATCAGTGCATGAGTTTGAGGGCAGGAGTTTCAGGGCATGAGATTCAGGGCATGAGTTTCAGGGCATGAGATTCAGGGCAGGAATTTCAGGGCATGTAATTCGGGGCATGAGTTGCTGGGCAGATGATTCAGGGCAGGAGTTTTTGAGCATGTGATTCAGGGCTTGAGTTTCATTGCATGAGATTCAGGGCAGGAGTTTCAGGGTATGAGATTTAGGGCATGAGTTTCAGTGCATGAGATTCAGGGCTTGAGTTTCAGGGAATGAGATTCAGGACATGAGTTTCAGGGCATGGGTTTCAGGTCTGTGGTTTCAGGGCTTGAGATTCAGGGCAGGAGATTCAGGGCAGGAGTTTCAGTGCAGGAGTTTCATAGCATGAGATTCCGGGCATCAGATTCAGGGCATGAGTTTCAGGGCATGAGATTCAGGACAGCAGTTTCAAGGCATCAGATTCAGGGCATGAATTTCAGTGCATGAGTTTCAGTGCATGAGTTTGAGGGCAGGAGCTTCTGGGCATGTAATTCAGGGCGTGAGTTTCAGGATATGAGATTCATGGAATGAGTTTCAGGGCAGGAGTTTCAGGGCATGAGATTCAGGGCATGAGTTTCAGGGCATGAGATTCAGGACAGGAGTTTCAAGGCATGAGGTTCACGGCATGAGTTTCAGTGCATGAGTTTCAGGGCAGGAATTTCAGGGCATGAGATTCAGGGCATGAGTTTCAGGGCATGAGATTCAGGGCAGGTATTTCAGGGCATGTAATTCAGGGCATGAGTTTCTGGGCAGATGATTCAGGGCAGGAGTTTCAGGGCATGTGATTCAGGGCATGAGTTTCAGTGCATGAGTTTAAGGGCAGGAGTTTCAGGATATGAGATTCAGGGCATGAGTTTAAAGGCAGGAGATTCAGGACAGGAGTTTCACAGCAGGTGTTTCAGAGCATGAGATTCAGGTCATGAGATTCAGGGCATGAGTTTCAGGGCAGGAGATTCAGGGCAGGAGTTTCAGTGCAGGAGTTTCATAGCATGACATTCAGGGGATGAGATTCAGGGCATGAGTTTCAGGGCAGAAATTTCAGGGCATGAGATTCAGGGCTTGAGTTTTAGGGCAGGTGTTTGAATGCAGGAGTTTCAGGGCATGAGATTCAGGGCATGAGTTTCAGGGCAGGTGATTCAGGACAGGAGTTTCACAGCAGGAGTTTCAGAGCATGAGTTTCAGGGCAGGAGTTTCAGGACATGAGATTCAGGGCATGAGTATCAGGGCATGAGATTCAGGACAGGAGTTTCAAGGCATGAGATTAAGGGCATGAGTTTCAGAGCATGAGTATGAGGGAAGGAATTTCAGAGCATGAGATTCAGGGCGGGAATTTCAGGGCATGAATTTCTGGGCAGATGATTCAGGGCAGGAGTTTTAGGGCATGTAATTCAGGGCATGAGTTTCAGTGCATGAGTTTCAGGGCAGGAGTTTCAGGGTATGAGATTTAGGGCATGAGTTTCAGTGCATGAGATTCAGGGCTTGAGTTTCAGTGCATGAGATTCAGGGCAGGAGTTTCAGTGCAAGAGTTTCACGGCATGAGATTCAGGGCATGAGTTTCAGGACATGAGTTTCAGTGAATGAGATTCAAGACATGAGTTTCAGGGCATTGGTTTCGGGTCTGTGGTTTCAGGGCTTGAGATTCAGGGCTGCAGTTTCAGGGCAGGAGTTTCATGCCAGGAGTTTCAGGGCATGATATTCAGGGTATGAGTTTCATGGCAGGAATTTCAGGGCATGAGATTCAGGGCATGAATGTTAGGGAAGGTGTTTGAATGCAGGAGTTTCAGGGCATGAGATTCAGGGCATGAGTTTCAGGGCAGGTGATTCAGGGTAGGAGTTTCGGGACATGAGATTCGGGGCATGAGTTTCAATGCAGGAGATTCAGGACAGGAGTTTCACAGCAGGAGTTTCAGAGCATGAGATTCAGGGCATGAGATTCAGGGCATGAGTTTCAGGGCAGGAGATTCAGGGCAGGAGTTTTAGGGCATGTGATTTAGGGCATGAGTTTCAGTGCATGAGATTCAGGGCTTGAGTTTCAGGGCATGAGATTCAGGGCATGAGTTTCAGGACATGAGTTTCAGGGAATGAGATTCAGGACATGAGTTTCAGGGCATGGGTTTCAGGTCTGTCTTTTTAGGGCTTGAGATTCAGGGCTGCACTTTCAGGGCAGGAGTTTCATGCCAGGAGTTTCAGGGCATGAGTTTCAGGGCAGGAGATTCAGGGCAGGAGTTTCAGTGCAGGAGTTTCATAGCATGAGATTCCGGGCATCAGATTCAGGGCATGAGTTTCAGGGCATGAGATTCAGGGCATGAGATTCAGGGCATGAGTTTCAGGACATGAGATTCAGGGCAGGAATTTCAGGGCATGTAATTCAGGGCATGAGTTGCTGGGCAGATGATTCAGGGCAGGGGTTTTTGAGCATGAGATTCAGGGCTTGAGTTTCAGGGAATGAGATTCAGGACATGAGTTTCAGGGCATGGGTTTCAAGGCTGTGGTTTCAGGGCTTGAGATTCAGGGCTGCAGTTTCAGGGCAGGAGTTTCTTGCCAGGAGTTTCAGGGCTTGAGTTTCAGGGCAGGAGATTCAGGGCAGGAGTTTCAGTGCAGGAGTTTCATAGCATGAGATTCCGGGCATCAGATTCAGGGCATGAGTTTCAGGGCATGAGATTCAGTACAGCAGTTTCAAGGCTTGAGATTCAGGGCATGAATTTCAGTGCATGAGTTTCAGTGCATGAGTTTGAGAGCAGGAGTTTCAGGGCATGTAATTCAGGGCATGAGTTTCAGGATATGAGATTCATGGAATGAGTTTCAGGGCAAGAGTTTCAGGGCATGAGATTCAGGGCATGAGTTTCAGGGCATGAGATTACAGGACAGGAGTTTCAAGGCATGAGATTCACGGCATGATTTTCAGTGCATGAGTTTGAGGGCAGGAATTTCAGGGCATGAGATTCAGGGCATGAGTTTCAGGGTATGAGATTCATGGCATGAGTTACAGGGCAGGAGTTTCAGGGCATGAGATTCAGGGCATGAGTTTCAGGGCATGAGATTCACTACAGGAGTTTCAAGGCATGAGATTCAGGGCATGAGCTTCAGTGCATGAGTTTGAGGGCAGGAATTTCAGGGCTTGAGATTCAGGGCATGAGTTTCAGGGCATGAGATTCAGGGCAGGAGTTTCAGTGCAGGAGTTTCATAGCATGAGATTCAGGGCATCAGATTCAGGGCATGAGTTTCAGGCATTAGATTCAGGACAGGAGTTTCAAGGTATGAGATTCAGGGCATGAGTTTCAGTGCATGAGTTTCAGTGCATGAGTTTGAGGGCAGGAGTTTCAGGGCATGTAATTCAGGGCGTGAGTTTCAGGATATGAGATTCATGGAATGAGTTTCAGGGCAGGAGTTTTAGGGCATGTGATTCAGGGCATGAGTTTCAGTGCATGAGTTTCAGGGCAGGAGTTTCAGGGTATGAGATTTAGGGCATGAGTTTCAGTGCATGAGATTCAGGGCTTGAGTTTCAGGGCATGAGATTCAGGGCATGAGTTTCAGGACATGGGTTTCAGGGAATGTGATTCAGGGCATGAGTTTCAGTGCATGAGTTTAAGGGCAGGAGTTTCAGGGTATGGGATTCAGGGCATGGGTTTCAGCGCATGAGATTCAGGGCTTGAGTTTCAGGGCATTAGGTTCAGGGCATGAGTTTCAGTGCATGAGATTCAGGGCATGATATTCAGGGCATGAGTTTCAGGGCAGGAGTTTCAGTGCAGGAGTTTCAGGGCATGAGATTCAGGGCATGAGTTTCAGGGCATGAGATTCAGGACAGGAGTTTCAAGGCATGATATTCAGGGCATGAGTTTCAGTGTATGGGTTTGAGGGCAGGATTTTCAGGGCATGAGATTCAGGGCATGAGTTTCAGGGCATGAGATTCAGGGCATGAGTTTCAGTGCATGAGTTTCAGGGCAGGAGTTTCAGGGTATGAGATTTAGGGCATGAGTTTCAGTGCATGAGATTCAGGGCTTGAGTTTCAGGGCATGAGGTTCAGGGCATGAGTTTCAGTGCATGAGATTCAGGGCATGAGATTCAGGGCATGAGTTTCAGGGCAGGAGATTCAGGGCAGGTGTTTCAGTGCAGGAGTTTCAGGGCATGAGATTCAGGGCATGAGTTTCAGGGCATGAGTTTCAGGGCATGATTTTCAGTGCATGAGATTCAGGGCTTGAGTTTCAGGTCATGAGGTTCAGTGCATGAGTTTCAGTGCATGAGATTCAGGGCATCAGTTTCAGGGCAGGAGTTTCAGTGCAAGAGTTTCACGGCATGAGATTCAGGATATGAGTTTCAGGACATGAGTTTCAGGGAATGAGATTCAGGACATGAGTTTCAGGGCATGGGTTTCAGGTCTGTGGTTTCAGGGCTTGAGATTCAGGGCTGCAGTTTCAGGGCAGGAGTTTCATGCCAGGAGTTTCAGGGCATGAGATTCAGGGCATGAGTTTCAGGGCAGGAATTTCAGGACATGAGATTCAGGGCATGAGTTTTAGGGCAGGTGTTTGAATGCAGGAGTTTCAGGGCATGCGATTCAGAGCATGAGATTCAGTGCATGAGTTTCAGGGCAGGAGTTTCAAGGAATGAGTTTCAGGGCATGAGTATCAGTGCATGAGTTTGAGGGCAGGAGTTTCAGGGCATGAGATTCAGGGCATGAGTTTCAGGGCATGAGATTCAGGGCAGGAATTTCAGGGCATGTAATTCGGGGCATGAGTTGCTGGGCAGATGATTCAGGGCAGGAGTTTTTGAGCATGTGATTCAGGGCTTGAGTTTCATTGCATGAGATTGAGGGCAGGAGTTTCAGGGTATGAGATTTAGGGCATGAGTTTCAGTGCATGAGATTCAGGGCTTGAGTTTCAGGGAATGAGATTCAGGACATGAGTTTCAGGGCATGGGTTTCAGGTCTGTGGTTTCAGGGCTTGAGATTCAGGGCAGGAGATTCAGGGCAGGAGTTTCAGTGCAGGAGTTTCATAGCATGAGATTCCGGGCATCAGATTCAGGGCATGAGATTCAGGACAGCAGTTTCAAGGCATCAGATTCAGGGCATGAATTTCAGTGCATGAGTTTCAGTGCATGAGTTTGAGGGCAGGAGCTTCTGGGCATGTAATTCAGGGCGTGAGTTTCAGGATATGAGATTCATGGAATGAGTTTCAGGGCAGGAGTTTCAGGGCATGAGATTCAGGGCATGAGTTTCAGGGCATGAGATTCAGGACAGGAGTTTCAAGGCATGAGGTTCACGGCATGAGTTTCAGTGCATGAGTTTCAGGGCAGGAATTTCAGGGCATGAGATTCAGGGCATGAGTTTCAGGGCATGAGATTCAGGGCAGGTATTTCAGGGCATGTAATTCAGGGCATGAGTTTCTGGGCAGATGATTCAGGGCAGGAGTTTCAGGGCATGTGATTCAGGGCATGAGTTTCAGTGCATGAGTTTAAGGGCAGGAGTTTCAGGATATGAGATTCAGGGCATGAGTTTAAAGGCAGGAGATTCAGGACAGGAGTTTCGCAGCAGGTGTTTCAGAGCATGAGATTCAGGTCATGAGATTCAGGGCATGAGTTTCAGGGCAGGAGATTCAGGGCAGGAGTTTCAGTGCAGGAGTTTCATAGCATGACATTCAGGGGATGAGATTCAGGGCATGAGTTTCAGGGCAGAAATTTCAGGGCATGAGATTCAGGGCTTGAGTTTTAGGGCAGGTGTTTGAATGCAGGAGTTTCAGGGCATGAGATTCAGGGCATGAATTTCAGGGCAGGTGATTCAGGACAGGAGTTTCACAGCAGGAGTTTCAGAGCATGAGTTTCAGGGCAGGAGTTTCAGGACATGAGATTCAGGGCATGAGTATCAGGGCATGAGATTCAGGACAGGAGTTTCAAGGCATGAGATTAAGGGCATGAGTTTCAGAGCATGAGTATGAGGGAAGGAATTTCAGAGCATGAGATTCAGGGCGGGAATTTCAGGGCATGTAATTCAGGGCATGAATTTCTGGGCAGATGATTCAGGGCAGGAGTTTTAGGGCATGTAATTCAGGGCATGAGTTTCAGTGCATGAGTTTCAGGGCAGGAGTTTCAGGGTATGAGATTTAGGGCATGAGTTTCAGTGCATGAGATTCAGGGCTTGAGTTTCAGTGCATGAGATTCAGGGCAGGAGTTTCAGTGCAAGAGTTTCACGGCATGAGATTCAGGGCATGAGTTTCAGGACATGAGTTTCAGTGAATGAGATTCAAGACATGAGTTTCAGGGCATTGGTTTCGGGTCTGTGGTTTCAGGGCTTGAGATTCAGGGCTGCAGTTTCAGGGCAGGAGTTTCATGCCAGGAGTTTCAGGGCATGATATTCAGGGCATGAGTTTCATGGCAGGAATTTCAGGGCATGAGATTCAGGGCATGAATGTTAGGGAAGGTGTTTGAATGCAGGAGTTTCAGGGCATGAGATTCAGGGCATGAGTTTCAATGCAGGAGATTCAGGACAGGAGTTTCACAGCAGGAGTTTCAGAGCATGAGATTCAGGGCATGAGATTCAGGGCATGAGTTTCAGGGCAGGAGATTCAGGGCAGGAGTTTTAGGGCATGTGATTTAGGGCATGAGTTTCAGTGCATGAGATTCAGGGCTTGAGTTTCAGGGCATGAGATTCAGGGCATGAGTTTCAGGACATGAGTTTCAGGGCAGGAGATTCAGGACATGAGTTTCAGGGCATGGGTTTCAGGTCTGTGGTTTTAGGGCTTGAGATTCAGGGCTGCACTTTCAGGGCAGGAGTTTCATGCCAGGAGTTTCAGGGCATGAGTTTCAGGGCAGGAGATTCAGGGCAGGAGTTTCAGTGCAGGAGTTTCATAGCATGAGATTCCGGGCATCAGATTCAGGGCATGAGTTTCAGGGCATGAGATTCAGGGCATGAGATTCAGGGCATGAGTTTCAGGACATGAGATTCAGGGCAGGAATTTCAGGGCATGTAATTCAGGGCATGAGTTGCTGGGCAGATGATTCAGGGCAGGGGTTTTTGAGCATGAGATTCAGGGCTTGAGTTTCAGGGAATGAGATTCAGGACATGAGTTGCAGGGCATGGGTTTCAAGGCTGTGGTTTCAGGGCTTGAGATTCAGGGCTGCAGTTTCAGGGCAGGAGTTTCTTGCCAGGAGTTTCAGGGCTTGAGTTTCAGGGCAGGAGAAGCAGGGCAGGAGTTTCAGTGCAGGAGTTTCATAGCATGAGATTCCGGGCATCAGATTCAGGGCATGAGTTTCAGGGCATGAGATTCAGTACAGCAGTTTCAAGGCTTGAGATTCAGGGCATGAATTTCAGTGCATGAGTTTCAGTGCATGAGTTTGAGAGCAGGAGTTTCAGGGCATGTAATTCAGGGCGTGAGTTTCAGGATATGAGATTCATGGAATGAGTTTCAGGGCAGGAGTTTCAGGGCATGAGATTCAGGGCATGAGTTTCAGGGCATGAGATTACAGGACAGGAGTTTCAAGGCATGAGATTCACGGCATGATTTTCAGTGCATGAGTTTGAGGGCAGGAATTTCAGGGCATGAGATTCAGGGCATGAGTTTCAGGGTATGAGATTCATGGCATGAGTTACAGGGCAGGAGTTTCAGGGCATGAGATTCAGGGCATGAGTTTCAGGGCATGAGATACACTACAGGAGTTTCAAGGCATGAGATTCAGGGCATGAGCTTCAGTGCATGAGTTTGAGGGCAGGAATTTCAGGGCTTGAGATTCAGGGCATGAGTTTCAGGGCATGAGATTCAGGGCAGGAATTTCAGGGCATGTAATTCAGGGCATGAGTTTCTCGGCAGATGATTCAGGGCAGGAGTTTTAGGGCATGTGATTCAGGGCATGAGTTTCAGTGCATGAGTTTCAGGGCAGGAGTTTCAGGGTATGAGATTTAGGGCATGAGTTTCAGTGCATGAGATTCAGGGCTTGAGTTTCAGGGCATGAGATTCAGGGCATGAGTTTCAGGACATGGGTTTCAGGGAATGTGATTCAGGGCATGAGTTTCAGTGCATGAGTTTAAGGGCAGGAGTTTCAGGGTATGGGATTCAGGGCATGGGTTTCAGCGCATGAGATTCAGGGCTTGAGTTTCAGGGCATTAGGTTCAGGGCATGAGTTTCAGTGCATGAGATTCAGGGCATGATATTCAGGGCATGAGTTTCAGGGCAGGAGTTTCAGTGCAGGAGTTTCAGGGCATGAGGTTCAGGGCATGAGTTTCAGGGCATGAGATTCAGGACAGGAGTTTCAAGGCATGATATTCAGGGCATGAGTTTCAGTGTATGGGTTTGAGGGCAGGATTTTCAGGGCATGAGATTCAGGGCATGAGTTTCAGGGCATGAGATTCAGGGCATGAGTTTCAGTGCATGAGTTTCAGGGCAGGAGTTTCAGGGTATGAGATTTAGGGCATGAGTTTCAGTGCATGAGATTCAGGGCTTGAGTTTCAGGGCATGAGGTTCAGGGCATGAGTTTCAGGGCAGGAGATTCAGGGCATGAGATTCAGGGCATGAGTTTCAGGGCAGGAGATTCAGGGCAGGTGTTTCAGTGCAGGAGTTTCAGGGCATGAGATTCAGGGCATGAGTTTCAGGGCATGAGTTTCAGGGCATGATTTTCAGTGCATGAGATTCAGGGCTTGAGTTTCAGGGCATGAGGTTCAGTGCATGAGTTTCAGTGCATGAGATTCAGGGCATCAGTTTCAGGGCAGGAGTTTCAGTGCAAGAGTTTCACGGCATGAGATTCAGGATATGAGTTTCAGGACATGAGTTTCAGGGAATGAGATTCAGGACATGAGTTTCAGGGCATGGGTTTCAGGTCTGTGGTTTCAGGGCTTGAGATTCAGGGCTGCAGTTTCAGGGCAGGAGTTTCATGCCAGGAGTTTCAGGGCATGAGATTCAGGGCATGAGTTTCAGGGCAGGAATTTCAGGACATGAGATTCAGGGCATGAGTTTTAGGGCAGGTGTTTGAATGCAGGAGTTTCAGGGCATGCGATTCAGAGCATGAGTTTCAGGGCTGGTGATTCAGGGCAGGAGTTTCAGGACATGAGATTCAGGGCATGAGTTTCAAGGCAGGAGATTCAGGACAGGAGTTTTACAGCAGGTCTTTCAGAGCATGAGATTCAGGGCATGAGATTCAGGGCATGAGTTTCAGGGCAGGAGATTCAGGGCAGGATTTTCAGTGCAGGAGTTTCAGGGCATGAGATTCAGGGCTTGAGTTTCAGGGCATGAGGTTCAGGGCATGAGTTTCAGGGCAGGTGATTCAGGGTAGGAGTTTCATGCCAGGAGGTTCAGGGCATGAGTTTCAGGGCAGGAGATTCAGGGCAGGAGTTTCAGTGCAGGAGTTTCATAGCATGAGATTCCGGGCATCAGATTCAGGGCATGAGTTTCAGGGCATGAGATTCAGGGCATGAGATTCAGGGCATGAGTTTCAGGACATGAGATTCAGGGCAGGAATTTCAGGGCATGTAATTCAGGGCATGAGTTGCTGGGCAGATGATTCAGGGCAGGGGTTTTTGAGCATGAGATTCAGGGCTTGAGTTTCAGGGAATGAGATTCAGGACATGAGTTGCAGGGCATGGGTTTCAAGGCTGTGGTTTCAGGGCTTGAGATTCAGGGCTGCAGTTTCAGGGCAGGAGTTTCTTGCCAGGAGTTTCAGGGCTTGAGTTTCAGGGCAGGAGAAGCAGGGCAGGAGTTTCAGTGCAGGAGTTTCATAGCATGAGATTCCGGGCATCAGATTCAGGGCATGAGTTTCAGGGCATGAGATTCAGTACAGCAGTTTCAAGGCATGAGATTCAGGGCATGAATTTCAGTGCATGAGTTTCAGTGCATGAGTTTGAGAGCAGGAGTTTCAGGGCATGTAATTCAGGGCGTGAGTTTCAGGATATGAGATTCATGGAATGAGTTTCAGGGCAGGAGTTTCAGGGCATGAGATTCAGGGCATGAGTTTCAGGGCATGAGATTACAGGACAGGAGTTTCAAGGCATGAGATTCACGGCATGATTTTCAGTGCATGAGTTTGAGGGCAGGAATTTCAGGGCATGAGATTCAGGGCATGAGTTTCAGGGTATGAGATTCATGGCATGAGTTACAGGGCAGGAGTTTCAGGGCATGAGATTCAGGGCATGAGTTTCAGGGCATGTGATTCACTACAGGAGTTTCAAGGCATGAGATTCAGGGCATGAGCTTCAGTGCATGAGTTTGAGGGCAGGAATTTCAGGGCTTGAGATTCAGGGCATGAGTTTCAGGGCATGAGATTCAGGGCAGGAATTTCAGGGCATGTAATTCAGGGCATGAGTTTCTCGGCAGATGATTCAGGGCAGGAGTTTTAGGGCATGTGATTCAGGGCATGAGTTTCAGTGCATGAGTTTCAGGGCAGGAGTTTCAGGGTATGAGATTTAGGGCATGAGTTTCAGTGCATGAGATTCAGGGCTTGAGTTTCAGGGCATGAGATTCAGGGCATGAGTTTCAGGACATGGGTTTCAGGGAATGTGATTCAGGGCATGAGTTTCAGTGCATGAGTTTAAGGGCAGGAGTTTCAGGGTATGGGATTCAGGGCATGGGTTTCAGCGCATGAGATTCAGGGCTTGAGTTTCAGGGCATTAGGTTCAGGGCATGAGTTTCAGTGCATGAGATTCAGGGCATGATATTCAGGGCATGAGTTTCAGGGCAGGAGTTTCAGTGCAGGAGTTTCAGGGCATGAGATTCAGGGCATGAGTTTCAGGGCATGAGATTCAGGACAGGAGTTTCAAGGCATGATATTCAGGGCATGAGTTTCAGTGTATGGGTTTGAGGGCAGGATTTTCAGGGCATGAGATTCAGGGCATGAGTTTCAGGGCATGAGATTCAGGGCATGAGATTCAGGGCATGAGATTCAGGGCATGAGTTTCAGGGCAGGAGATTCAGGGCAGGTGTTTCAGTGCAGGAGTTTCAGGGCATGAGATTCAGGGCATGAGATTCAGGGCATGAGTTTCAGGACAGGAGATTCAGGGCATGAGTTTCAGGGCATCAGTTTCAGGGCATGATTTTCAGTGCATGAGATTCAGGGCTTGAGTTTCAGGGCATGAGGTTCAGGGCATGAGTTTCAGTGCATGAGATTCAGGGCATCAGTTTCAGGGCAGGAGTTTCAGTGCAAGAGTTTCACGGCATGAGATTCAGGATATGAGTTTCAGGACATGAGTTTCAGGGAATGAGATTCAGGACATGAGTTTCAGGGCATGGGTTTCAGGTCTGTGGTTTCAGGGCTTGAGATTCAGGGCTGCAGTTTCAGGGCAGGAGTTTCATGCCAGGAGTTTCAGGGCATGAGATTCAGGGCATGAGTTTCAGGGCAGGAATTTCAGGACATGAGATTCAGGGCATGAGTTTTAGGGCAGGTGTTTGAATGCAGGAGTTTCAGGGCATGCGATTCAGAGCATGAGTTTCAGGGCTGGTGATTCAGGGCAGGAGTTTCAGGACATGAGATTCAGGGCATGAGTTTCAAGGCAGGAGATTCAGGACAGGAGTTTCACAGCAGGTCTTTCAGAGCATGAGATTCAGGGCATGAGATTCAGGGCATGAGTTTCAGGGCAGGAGATTCAGGGCAGGATTTTCAGTGCAGGAGTTTCAGGGCATGAGATTCAGGGCTTGAGTTTCAGGGCATGAGGTTCAGGGCATGAGTTTCAGGGCAGGTGATTCAGGGTAGGAGTTTCATGCCAGGAGGTTCAGGGCATGAGTTTCAGGGCAGGAGATTCAGGGCAGGAGTTTCAGTGCAGGAGTTTCATAGCATGAGATTCCGGGCATCAGATTCAGGGCATGAGTTTCAGGGCATGAGATTCAGGGCATGAGATTCAGGGCATGAGTTTCAGGACATGAGATTCAGGGCAGGAATTTCAGGGCATGTAATTCAGGGCATGAGTTGCTGGGCAGATGATTCAGGGCAGGGGTTTTTGAGCATGAGATTCAGGGCTTGAGTTTCAGGGAATGAGATTCAGGACATGAGTTGCAGGGCATGGGTTTCAAGGCTGTGGTTTCAGGGCTTGAGATTCAGGGCTGCAGTTTCAGGGCAGGAGTTTCTTGCCAGGAGTTTCAGGGCTTGAGTTTCAGGGCAGGAGAAGCAGGGCAGGAGTTTCAGTGCAGGAGTTTCATAGCATGAGATTCCGGGCATCAGATTCAGGGCATGAGTTTCAGGGCATGAGATTCAGTACAGCAGTTTCAAGGCTTGAGATTCAGGGCATGAATTTCAGTGCATGAGTTTCAGTGCATGAGTTTGAGAGCAGGAGTTTCAGGGCATGTAATTCAGGGCGTGAGTTTCAGGATATGAGATTCATGGAATGAGTTTCAGGGCAGGAGTTTCAGGGCATGAGATTCAGGGCATGAGTTTCAGGGCATGAGATTACAGGACAGGAGTTTCAAGGCATGAGATTCACGGCATGATTTTCAGTGCATGAGTTTGAGGGCAGGAATTTCAGGGCATGAGATTCAGGGCATGAGTTTCAGGGTATGAGATTCATGGCATGAGTTACAGGGCAGGAGTTTCAGGGCATGAGATTCAGGGCATGAGTTTCAGGGCATGAGATTCACTACAGGAGTTTCAAGGCATGAGATTCAGGGCATGAGCTTCAGTGCATGAGTTTGAGGGCAGGAATTTCAGGGCTTGAGATTCAGGGCATGAGTTTCAGGGCATGAGATTCAGGGCAGGAATTTCAGGGCATGTAATTCAGGGCATGAGTTTCTCGGCAGATGATTCAGGGCAGGAGTTTTAGGGCATGTGATTCAGGGCATGAGTTTCAGTGCATGAGTTTCAGGGCAGGAGTTTCAGGGTATGAGATTTAGGGCATGAGTTTCAGTGCATGAGATTCAGGGCTTGAGTTTCAGGGCATGAGATTCAGGGCATGAGTTTCAGGACATGGGTTTCAGGGAATGTGATTCAGGGCATGAGTTTCAGTGCATGAGTTTAAGGGCAGGAGTTTCAGGGTATGGGATTCAGGGCATGGGTTTCAGCGCATGAGATTCAGGGCTTGAGTTTCAGGGCATTAGGTTCAGGGCATGAGTTTCAGTGCATGAGATTCAGGGCATGATATTCAGGGCATGAGTTTCAGGGCAGGAGTTTCAGTGCAGGAGTTTCAGGGCATGAGATTCAGGGCATGAGTTTCAGGGCATGAGATTCAGGACAGGAGTTTCAAGGCATGATATTCAGGGCATGAGTTTCAGTGTATGGGTTTGAGGGCAGGATTTTCAGGGCATGAGATTCAGGGCATGAGTTTCAGGGCATGAGATTCAGGGCATAAGTTTCAGTGCATGAGTTTCAGGGCAGGAGTTTCAGGGTATGAGATTTAGGGCATGAGTTTCAGTGCATGAGATTCAGGGCTTGAGTTTCAGGGCATGAGGTTCAGGGCATGAGTTTCAGTGCATGAGATTCAGGGCATGAGATTCAGGGCATGAGTTTCAGGGCAGGAGATTCAGGGCAGGTGTTTCAGTGCAGGAGTTTCAGGGCATGAGATTCAGGGCATGAGTTTCAGGGCATGAGTTTCAGGGCATGATTTTCAGTGCATGAGATTCAGGGCTTGAGTTTCAGGGCATGAGGTTCAGTGCATGAGTTTCAGTGCATGAGATTCAGGGCATCAGTTTCAGGGCAGGAGTTTCAGTGCAAGAGTTTCACGGCATGAGATTCAGGATATGAGTTTCAGGACATGAGTTTCAGGGAATGAGATTCAGGACATGAGTTTCAGGGCATGGGTTTCAGGTCTGTGGTTTCAGGGCTTGAGATTCAGGGCTGCAGTTTCAGGGCAGGAATTTCAGGACATGAGATTCAGGGCATGAGTTTTAGGGCAGGTGTTTGAATGCAGGAGTTTCAGGGCATGCGATTCAGAGCATGAGTTTCAGGGCTGGTGATTCAGGGCAGGAGTTTCAGGACATGAGATTCAGGGCATGAGTTTCAAGGCAGGAGATTCAGGACAGGAGTTTCACAGCAGGTCTTTCAGAGCATGAGATTCAGGGCATGAGATTCAGGGCATGAGTTTCAGGGCAGGAGATTCAGGGCAGGATTTTCAGTGCAGGAGTTTCAGGGCATGAGATTCAGGGCTTGAGTTTCAGGGCATGAGGTTCAGGGCATGAGTTTCAGGGCAGGTGATTCAGGGTAGGAGTTTCAGGACATGAGATTCGGGGCATGAGTTTCAAGGCAGGAGATTCAGGACAGGAGTTTCACAGCAGGAGTTTCAGAGCATGAGATTCAGGGCATGAGATTCAGGGCATGAGTTTCAGGGCAGGAGATTCAGGGCAGGAGTTTTAGGGCATGTGATTTAGGGCATGAGTTTCAGTGCATGAGATTCAGGGCTTGAGTTTCAGGGCATGAGATTCAGGGCATGAGTTTCAGGACATGAGTTTCAGGGAATGAGATTCAGGACATGAGTTTCAGGGCATGGGTTTCAGGTCTGTGGTTTTAGGGCTTGAGATTCAGGGCTGCACTTTCAGGGCAGGAGTTTCATGCCAGGAGTTTCAGGGCATGAGTTTTAGGGCAGGAGATTCAGGGCAGGAGTTTCAGTGCATGAGTTTCATAGCATGAGATTCCGGGCATCAGATTCAGGGCATGAGTTTCAGGGCATGAGATTCAGGGCATGAGATTCAGGGCATGAGTTTCAGGACATGAGATTCAGGGCAGGAATTTCAGGGCATGTAATTCAGGGCATGAGTTGCTGGGCAGATGATTCAGGGCAGGGGTTTTTGAGCATGAGATTCAGGGCTTGAGTTTCAGGGAATGAGATTCAGGACATGAGTTTCAGGGCATGGGTTTCAGGGCTGTGGTTTCAGGGCTTGAGATTCAGGGCTACAGTTTCAGGGCAGGAGTTTCTTGCCAGGAGTTTCAGGGCTTGAGTTTCAGGGCAGGAGATTCAGGGCAGGAGTTTCAGTGCAGGAGTTTCATAGCATGAGATTCCGGGCATCAGATTCAGGGCATGAGTTTCAGGGCATGAGATTCAGTACAGCAGTTTCAAGGCATGAGATTCAGGGCATGAATTTCAGTGCATGAGTTTCAGTGCATGAGTTTGAGAGCAGGAGTTTCAGGGCATGTAATTCAGGGCGTGAGTTTCAGGATATGAGATTCATGGAATGAGTTTCAGGGCAGGAGTTTCAGGGCATGAGATTCAGGGCATGAGTTTCAGGGCATGAGATTACAGGACAGGAGTTTCAAGGCATGTGATTCACGGCATGATTTTCAGTGCATGAGTTTGAGGGCAGGAATTTCAGGGCATGATATTCAGGGCATGAATTTCAGGGTATGAGATTCATGGCATGAGTTACAGGGCAGGAGTTTCAGGGCATGAGATTCAGGGCATGAGTTTCAGGGCATGAGATTCACTACAGGAGTTTCAAGGCATGAGATTCAGGGCATGAGCTTCAGTGCATGAGTTTGAGGGCAGGAATTTCAGGGCTTGAGATTCAGGGCATGAGTTTCAGGGCATGAGATTCAGGGCAGGAATTTCAGGGCATGTAATTCAGGGCATGAGTTTCGCGGCAGATGATTCAGGGCAGGAGTTTTAGGGCATGTGATTCAGGGCATGAGTTTCAGTGCATGAGTTTCAGGCAGGAGTTTCAGGGTATGAGATTTAGGGCATGAGTTTCAGTGCATGAGATTCAGGGCTTGAGTTTCATGGCATGAGATTCAGGGCATGAGTTTCAGGACATGGGTTTCAGGGAATGTGATTCAGGGCATGAGTTTCAGTGCATGAGTTTAAGGGCAGGAGTTTCAGGGTATGGGATTCAGGGCATGGGTTTCAGCGCATGAGATTCAGGGCTTGAGTTTCAGGGCATTTGGTTCAGGGCATGAGTTTCAGTGCATGAGATTCAGGGCATGATATTCAGGGCATGAGTTTCAGGGCAGGAGTTTCAGTGCAGGAGTTTCAGGGCATGAGATTCAGGGCATGAGTTTCAGGGCATGAGATTCAGGACAGGAGTTTCAAGGCATGATATTCAGGGCATGAGTTTCAGTGTATGGGTTTGAGGGCAGGATTTTCAGGGCATGAGATTCAGGGCATGAGTTTCAGGGCATGAGATTCAGGGCATGAGTTTCAGTGCATGAGTTTCAGGGCAGGAGTTTCAGGGTATGAGATTTAGGGCATGAGTTTCAGTGCATGAGATTCAGGGCTTGAGCTTCAGGGCATGAGGTTCAGGGCATGAGTTTCAGTGCATGAGATTCAGGGCATGAGATTCAGGGCATGAGTTTCAGGGCAGGAGATTCAGGGCAGGTGTTTCAGTGCAGGAGTTTCAGGGCATGAGATTCAGGGCATGAGTTTCAGGACAGGAGATTCAGGGCATGAGTTTCAGGGCATGATTTTCAGTGCATGAGATTCAGGGCTTGAGTTTCAGGGCATGAGGTTCAGGGCATGAGTTTCAGTGCATGAGATTCAGGGCATCAGTTTCAGGGCAGGAGTTTCAGTGCAAGAGTTTCACGGCATGAGATTCAGGATATGAGTTTCAGGACATGAGTTTCAGGGAATGAGATTCAGGACATGAGTTTCAGGGCATGGGTTTCAGGTCTGTGGTTTCAGGGCTTGAGATTCAGGGCTGCAGTTTCAGGGCAGGAGTTTCATGCCAGGAGTTTCAGGGCATGAGATTCAGGGCATGAGTTTCAGGGCAGGAATTTCAGGACATGAGATTCAGGGCATGAGTTTTAGGGCAGGTGTTTGAATGCAGGAGTTTCAGGGCATGCGATTCAGAGCATGAGTTTCAGGGCTGGTGATTCAGGGCAGGAGTTTCAGGACATGAGATTCAGGGCATGAGTTTCAAGGCAGGAGATTCAGGACAGGAGTTTCACAGCAGGTCTTTCAGAGCATGAGATTCAGGGCATGAGATTCAGGGCAGGAATTTCAGGGCATGAGATTCAGGGCATGAGTTTCAGGGCATGAGATTTAAGGCAGGAATTTCAGTGCATGTAATTCAGGGCATGAGTTTCTGGGCAGATGATTCAGGGCAGGAGTTTTAGGGCATGCGATTCAGGGCATGAGATTCAGTGCATGAGTTTAAGGGCAGGAGTTTCAGGGTATGAGATTCAGGGCATGGGTTTCAGCGCATGAGATTCAGGGCTTGAGTTTCAGGGCATTAGGTTCAGGGCATGAGTTTCAGTGCATGAGATTCAGGGCATGAGATTCAGGGCATGAGTTTCAGGGCAGGAGTTTCAGTGCAGGAGTTTCAGGGCATGAGATTCAGGGCATGAGTTTCAGGGCATGAGATTCAGGACAGGAGTTTCAAGACATGATATTCAGGGCATCAGTTTCAGTGCATGGGTTTGAGGGCAGGATTTTCAGGGCATGAGATTCAGGGCATGAGTTTCAGGGCAGGAATTTCAGGGACATGAGATTCAGGGCATGAGTTTTAGGGCACGTGTTTGAATGCAGGAGTTTCAGGGCATGAGATTCAGGGCATGAGTTTCAGGGCATGTGATTCAGGGCAGGAGTTTCAAGACATGAGATTCAGCGCATGAGTTTCAAGACAGGCGATTCAGGACAGGGGTTTCACAGCAGGAGTTTCAGAGAATGAGATTTAGGGCATGAGATTCGGGGCATGAGTTTCAGGGCATGAGATTCAGGGCATGAGTTTCAGGGCATGAGATTCAGGACAGGAGTTTCAAGACATGATATTCAGGGCATGAGTTTCAGTGCATGGGTTTGAGGGCAGGATTTTCAGGGCATGAGATTCAGGGCATGAGTTTCAGGGCAGGAATATCAGGGACATGAGATTCAGGGCATGAGTTTTAGGGCACGTGTTTGAATGCAGGAGTTTCAGGGCATGAGATTCAGGGCATGAGTTTCAGGGCATGTGATTCAGGGCAGGAGTTTCAAGACATGAGATTCAGGGCATGAGTTTCAAGGCAGGCGATTCAGGACAGGGGTTTCACAGCAGGAGTTTCAGAGAATGAGATTCAGGGCATGAGATTCGGGGCATGAGTTTCAGGGCAGGAGATTCAGGGCAGGAGTTTCAGTGCAGGAGTTTCATAGCATGAGATTCAGGGCATCAGATTCAGGGCATGATTTTCTGGGCATGAGATTCAGGGCATGAATTTCAGTGCATGAGTTTGAGGGCAGGAGTTTCCGGGCATGTAATTCAGGGCATGAGTTTCAGGATATGAGATTCATGGAATGAGTTTCAGGGCAGGAGTTTCAGGGCATGAGATTCAGGGCATGAGTTTCAGGGCATGAGATTCAGGACAGGAGTTTCAAGGCATGAGATTCACGGCCTGAGTTTCAGTGCATGAGTTTGAGGGCAGGAATTTCAGGGCATGAGATTCAGGGCATGAGTTTCAGGGCATGAGATTCAGCACAGGAATTTCAGGGCATGTAATTCAGGGCATCAGTTTCTGGGCAGATGATTCAGGGCAGGAGTTTTAGGGCATGTGATTCAGGGCATGAGTTTCAGTGCATGAGTTTAAGGGCAGGAGTTTCAGGGTATGGGATTCAGGGCATGGGTTTCAGCGCATGAGATTCAGGGCATGAGTTTCAGGGCATTAGGTTCAGGGCATGAGTTTCAGTGCATGAGATTCAGGGCATGAGATTCAGGGCATGAGTTTCAGGGCAGGAGTTTCAGTGCAGGAGTTTCAGGGCATGAGATTCAGGGCATGAGTTTCAGGGCATGAGATTCAGGACAGGAGTTTTAAGGCATGATATTCAGGGCATGAGTTTCAGTGTATGGGTTTGAGGGCAGGATTTTCAGGGCATGAGATTCAGGGCATGAGTTTCAGGGCATGAGATTCAGGGCATGAGTTTCAGTGCATGAGTTTCAGGGCAGGAGTTTCAGGGTATGAGATTTAGGGCATGAGTTTCAGTGCATGAGATTCAGGGCTTGAGTTTCAGGGCATGAGGTTCATAGCATGAGTTTCAGTGCATGAGATTCAGGGCATGAGATTCACGGCATGAGTTTCAGGGCAGGAGATTCAGGGCAGGAGTTTCAGTGCAGGAGTGTCATAGCATGAGATTCAGGGCATCAGATTCAGGGCATGAGTTTCAGGGCATGAGATTCAGGGCATGAGTTTCAGTGCAGGAGTTTCAGGGCATGAGTTTTAGGGCACGTGTTTGAATGCAGGAGTTTCAGGGCATGAGATTCAGGGCATGAGTTTCAGGGCAGGTGATTCAGGGCAGGAGTTTCAGGACATGAGATTCAGGGCATGAGTTTCAAGGCAGGAGATTCAGGACAGGAGTTTCACAGCAGGTGTTTCAGAGCATGAGATAAAGGGCATGAGATTGAGGGCATGAGTTTCAGGGCAGGAGATTCAGGGCAGGAGTTTCAGTGCAGGAGTGTCATAGCATGAGATTCAGGGCATCAGATTCAGGGCAGGAGTTTCAGGGCATGTAATTCAGGGTGTGAGTTTCAGGGCATGAGATTCAGGGCATGAGTTTCAGGGCATGAGATTCAGGACAGGAGTTTCAAGGAATGAGATTCAGGGCATGAGTTTCAGTGCATGAGTTTGAGGGCAGGAATTTCAGGGCTTGAGATTCAGGGCATGAGTTTCAGGGCATGAAATTCAGGGCATGAGTTTCTGGGCAGATGTTTCAGGGCAGGAGTTTTAGGGCATGTGATTCAGGGCATGAGTTTCAGAGCATGAGAGTCAGGGCTTGAGTTTCAGGGCATGAGATTCAGGGCATGAGTTTCAGGACATGAGTTTCAGGGAATGATATTCAGGACATGAGTTTCAGTGCATGGGTTTCAGGTCTGTGGTTTCAGGACTTGAGATTCAGGGCTGCAGTTTCAGGGCAGGAGTTTCATGCCAGGAGTTTCAGGGCATGAGATTCAGGGCATGAGTTTTAGGGCATGAGATTCAGGGCATGAGTTTCAGTGCATGAGTTTCAGTGCATGAGTTTGAGGGCAGGAGTTTCAGGGCATGTAATTCAGGGTGTGAGTTTCAGGATATGAGATTCATGGCATGAGTTTCAGGGCAGGAGTTCCAGGGCATGAGAGTCAGGGCATGAGTTTCAGGGCATGAGATTCAGGACAGGAGTTTCAAGGCATGAGATTCAGGGAATGAGTTTCAGTGCATGAGTTTGAGGGCAGGAATTTCAGGGCATGAGATTCAGGGCATGAGTTTCAGGGCATGATATTTAGGGCAGGAATTTCAGGGCATGTAATTCAGGGCATGAGTTTCTGGGCAGATGATTCAGGGCAGGAGTTTTAGGGCATGTGATTCAGGGCATGAGATTCAGTGCATGAGTGTCAGGGCAGGAGTTTCAAGGAATGAGTTTCAGGGCATGAGTATCAGTGCATGAGTTTGAGGGCAGGTGTTTCAGGGCATGAGATTCAGGGCATGAGTTTCAGGGCATGAGATTCAGGGCAGGAATTTCAGGGCATGTAATTCGGGGCATGAGTTGCTGGGCAGATGATTCAGGGCAGGAGTTTTTGAGCATGTGATTCAGGGCTTGAGTTTCAGTGCATGAGATTCAGGGCAGGAGTTTCAGGGTATGAGATTTAGGGCATGAGTTTCAGTGCATGAGATTCAGGGCTTGAGTTTCAGGGAATGAGATTCAGGACATGAGTTTCAGGGCATGGGTTTCAGGTCTGTGGTTTCAGGGCTTGAGATTCAGGGCAGGAGATTCAGGGCAGGAGTTTCAGTGCAGGAGTTTCATAGCATGAGATTCCGGGCATCAGATTCAGGGCATGAGTTTCAGGGCATGAGATTCAGGACAGCAGTTTCAAGGCATCAGATTCAGGGCATGAATTTCAGTGCATGAGTTTCAGTGCATGAGTTTGAGGGCAGGAGCTTCTGGGCATGTAATTCAGGGCGTGAGTTTCAGGATATGAGATTCATGGAATGAGTTTCAGGGCAGGAGTTTCAGGGCATGAGATTCAGGGCATGAGTTTCAGGGCATGAGATTCAGGACAGGAGTTTCAAGGCATGAGGTTCACGGCATGAGTTTCAGTGCATGAGTTTCAGGGCAGGAATTTCAGGGCATGAGATTCAGGGCATGAGTTTCAGGGCATGAGATTCAGGGCAGGTATTTCAGGGCATGTAATTCAGGGCATGAGTTTCTGGGCAGATGATTCAGGGCAGGAGTTTCAGGGCATGTGATTCAGGGCATGAGTTTCAGTGCATGAGTATAAGGGCAGGAGTTTCAGGGTATGAGATTCAGGGCATGAGTTTAAAGGCAGGAGATTCAGGACAGGAGTTTCACAGCAGGTGTTTCAGAGCATGAGATTCAGGTCATGAGATTCAGGGCATGAGTTTCAGGGCAGGAGATTCAGGGCAGGAGTTTCAGTGCAGGAGTTTCAGGGCATGAGATTCAGGGCATGAGTTTCAGGGCATGAGATTCAGGACAGGAGTTTTAAGGCATGATATTCAGGGCATGAGTTTCAGGGCTGCAGTTTCAGGGCAGGAGTTTCATGCCAGGAGTTTCAGGGCATGAGATTCAGGGCATGAGTTTTAGGGCATGAGATTCAGGGCATGAGTTTCAGTGCATGAGTTTCAGTGCATGAGTTTGAGGGCAGGAGTTTCAGGGCATGTAATTCAGGGTGTGAGTTTCAGGATATGAGATTCATGGCATGAGTTTCAGGGCAGGAGTTCCAGGGCATGAGAGTCAGGGCATGAGTTTCAGGGCATGAGATTCAGGACAGGAGTTTCAAGGCATGAGATTCAGGGAATGAGTTTCAGTGCATGAGTTTGAGGGCAGGAATTTCAGGGCATGAGATTCAGGGCATGAGTTTCAGGGCATGATATTTAGGGCAGGAATTTCAGGGCATGTAATTCAGGGCATGAGTTTCTGGGCAGATGATTCAGGGCAGGAGTTTTAGGGCATGTGATTCAGGGCATGAGATTCAGTGCATGAGTGTCAGGGCAGGAGTTTCAAGGAATGAGTTTCAGGGCATGAGTATCAGTGCATGAGTTTGAGGGCAGGTGTTTCAGGGCATGAGATTCAGGGCATGAGTTTCAGGGCATGAGATTCAGGGCAGGAATTTCAGGGCATGTAATTCGGGGCATGAGTTGCTGGGCAGATGATTCAGGGCAGGAGTTTTTGAGCATGTGATTCAGGGCTTGAGTTTCAGTGCATGAGATTCAGGGCAGGAGTTTCAGGGTATGAGATTTAGGGCATGAGTTTCAGTGCATGAGATTCAGGGCTTGAGTTTCAGGGAATGAGATTCAGGACATGAGTTTCAGGGCATGGGTTTCAGGTCTGTGGTTTCAGGGCTTGAGATTCAGGGCAGGAGATTCAGGGCAGGAGTTTCAGTGCAGGAGTTTCATAGCATGAGATTCCGGGCATCAGATTCAGGGCATGAGTTTCAGGGCATGAGATTCAGGACAGCAGTTTCAAGGCATCAGATTCAGGGCATGAATTTCAGTGCATGAGTTTCAGTGCATGAGTTTGAGGGCAGGAGCTTCTGGGCATGTAATTCAGGGCGTGAGTTTCAGGATATGAGATTCATGGAATGAGTTTCAGGGCAGGAGTTTCAGGGCATGAGATTCAGGGCATGAGTTTCAGGGCATGAGATTCAGGACAGGAGTTTCAAGGCATGAGGTTCACGGCATGAGTTTCAGTGCATGAGTTTCAGGGCAGGAATTTCAGGGCATGAGATTCAGGGCATGAGTTTCAGGGCATGAGATTCAGGGCAGGTATTTCAGGGCATGTAATTCAGGGCATGAGTTTCTGGGCAGATGATTCAGGGCAGGAGTTTCAGGGCATGTGATTCAGGGCATGAGTTTCAGTGCATGAGTATAAGGGCAGGAGTTTCAGGGTATGAGATTCAGGGCATGAGTTTAAAGGCAGGAGATTCAGGACAGGAGTTTCACAGCAGGTGTTTCAGAGCATGAGATTCAGGTCATGAGATTCAGGGCAGATGATTCAGGGCAGGAGTTTCAGGGCATGTGATTCAGGGCATGAGTTTCAGTGCATGAGTATAAGGGCAGGAGTTTCAGGGTATGAGATTCAGGGCATGAGTTTAAAGGCAGGAGATTCAGGACAGGAGTTTCACAGCAGGTGTTTCAGAGCATGAGATTCAGGTCATGAGATTCAGGGCATGAGTTTCAGGGCAGGAGATTCAGGGCAGGAGTTTCAGTGCAGGAGTTTCATAGCATGACATTCAGGGCATGAGATTCAGGGGATGAGTTTCAGGGCAGAAATTTCAGGGCATGGGATTCAGGGCTTGAGTTTTAGGGCAGGTGTTTGAATGCAGGAGTTTCAGGGCATGAGATTCAGGGCATGAGTTTCAGGGCAGGTGATTCAGGACAGGAGTTTCACAGCAGGAGTTTCAGAGCATGAGTTTCAGGGCAGGAGTTTCAGGACATGAGATTCAGGGCATGAGTATCAGGGCATGAGATTCAGGACAGGAGTTTCAAGGCATGAGATTAAGGGCATGAGTTTCAGAGCATGAGTATGAGGGCAGGAATTTCAGAGCATGAGATTCAGGGCGGGAATTTCAGGGCATGTAATTCAGGGCATGAATTTCTGGGCAGATGATTCAGGGCAGGAGTTTTAGGGCATGTAATTCAGGGCATGAGTTTCAGTGCATGAGTTTCAGGGCAGGAGTTTCAGGGTATGAGATTTAGGGCATGAGTTTCAGTGCATGAGATTCAGGGCTTGAGTTTCAGTGCATGAGATTCAGGGCAGGAGTTTCAGTGCAAGAGTTTCACGGCATGAGATTCAGGGCATGAGTTTCAGGACATGAGTTTCAGTGAATGAGATTCAAGACATGAGTTTCAGGGCATTGGTTTCGGGTCTGTGGTTTCAGGGCTTGAGATTCAGGTCTGCAGTTTCAGGGCAGGAGTTTCATGCCAGGAGTTTCAGGGCATGATATTCAGGGCATGAGTTTCATGGCAGGAATTTCAGGGCATGAGATTCAGGGCATGAATGTTAGGGAAGGTGTTTGAATGCAGGAGTTTCAGGGCATGAGATTCAGGGCATGAGTTTCAGGGCAGGTGATTCAGGGTAGGAGTTTCAGGACATGAGATTCGGGGCATGAGTTTCAAGGCAGGAGATTCAGGACAGGAGTTTCATAGCAGGAGTTTCAGAGCATGAGATTCAGGGCATGAGATTCAGGGCATGAGTTTCAGGGCAGGAGATTCAGGGCAGGAGTTTTAGGGCATGTGATTTAGGGCATGAGTTTCAGTGCATGAGATTCAGGGCTTGAGTTTCAGGGCATGAGATTCAGGGCATGAGTTTCAGGACATGAGTTTCAGGGAATGAGATTCAGGACATGAGTTTCAGGGCATGGGTTTCAGGTCTGTGGTTTTAGGGCTTGAGATTCGCATTAGGGTTAGGTTGAGAGTATGCGGGCAGTGGGCAAATCAGCCCTCTTGTGCTTTTTGATCTCCTCACTTGAGATTCAATTTCACGCGACCCTGCCACTTTGATCTGGCCCACGCCTTCATTAACCAGGTCCAACACTTGCCTTTCTTGGATCTTGCCCCTCCTGACAAAGGTAATCGGGTTTGTGGGGGAGTGGCCAGGGTTAGTCGGGGTGTGCCTAGGGTTTGTGGGGGTGTGGCATGATCTGTGGGATGTGCCGAGGGTTTGTGGGGGTGTGTGCCCTCGCATTAGGGTTAGGTTGAGAGTATGCGGGCAGTGGGCAAATCAGCCCTCTTGTGCTTTTTGATCTCCTCACTTGAGATTCAATTTCACGCGACCCTGCCACTTTGATCTGGCCCACGCCTTCATTAACCAGGTCCAACACTTGCCTTTCTTGGATCTTGCCCCTCCTGACAAAGGTAATCGGGTTTGTGGGGGTGTGGCCAGGGTTAGTCGGGGTGTGCCTAGGGTTTGTGGGGGTGTGGCATGATCATTGGGAATGCTGAGGGTTTGTGGGGGTGTGTGCCCCCTTGGACTTTAGGATTAGGTTTGAGTGTTGGGCTGGTGGATGTATATGTGTGACTGGGATAGGTAAGGCTGCAGAGTTTGGAGTGGTGAGGTATGAGGTGCTGTGGCGCATAGGCTCATGTGGTCAAGCCAGGTGAATCTGGCCCATGCCTTTCATTATCATGGTCCGACACCACTTGGTTCAATGGACCGGGTGTGCACTGGGACACATCATCAGTAATGCATCCTCGGATCATGGGGTGTTTCGGGTCTTTCATCATTAAACACCCTCCCCGAGATGACCCAGCCGGAGTTGATCAAGCTCGGCTTGTGTTTTCCCATGGAACAGGATAATGAGAGGCATGTAACTATGAGAGTAATGACGTTTTTAAACATCATTACCTGGCATCTGTATGCCTGGGGATGCATGGGTTAAATTGACGGTGTTTACTGGGCATTCGGTGTCTCTGCACCTGAGTTTACTGGTGACTTGTTTTCTGTGGACCCAGCTTGGGTTTAACTTTCTGGTTCTCTCTCGCCGTTTGGGCATCTGGGCTTTGTTCTTGGCATTTTGTCGACCGGGAGAATGAAGAGCGTGTCACTGTTAGGTTAGGTTGAGAGTATGCGGGCAGTGGGCAAATCAGCCCTCTTGTGCTTTTTGATCTCCTGACTTGAGATTCAATTTCACGCGACCCTGCCACTTTGATCTGGCCCACGCCTTCATTAACCAGGTCCAACACTTGCCTTTCTTGGATCTTGCCCCTCCTGCCAAAGGTAATCGGGTTTGTGGGGGAGTGGCCAGGGTTAGTCGGGGTGTGCCTAGGGTTTGTGGGGGTGTGGCATGATCTCTGGAATGTGCCGAGGGTTTGTGGGGGTGTGTGCCCCCTTGGACTTTAGGATTAGGTTTGAGTGTTGGGCTGGTGGATGTATATGTGTGACTGGGATAGGTAAGGCTGCAGAGCTCGCATTAGGGTTAGGGTTAGGGTTAGGTTGAGAGTATGCGGGCATTGGGCAAATCAGCCCTCTTGTGCTTTTTGATCTCCTGACTTGAGATTCAATTTCACGCGACCCTGCCACTTTGATCTGGCCCACGCCTTCATTAACCAGGTCCAACACTTGCCTTTCTTGGATCTTGCCCCTCCTGACAAAGGTAATCGGGTTTGTGGGGGAGTGGCCAGGGTTAGTCGGGGTGTGCCTAGGGTTTGTGGGGGTGTGGCATGATCTCTGGGATGTGCCGAGGGTTTGTGGGGGTGTGTGCCCCCTTGGACTTTAGGATTTGGTTTGAGTGTTGGGCTGGTGGATGTATATGTGTGACTGGGATAGGTAAGGCTGCAGAGTTTTGAGTGGTGAGGTATGAGGTGCTATTGGGCTTAGGCTTGTGTGGTGAAGCTAGGTGAATCTGGCCCATGCCTTTCATTATCATGGTCCGACACCACTTGGTTCAATGGACCGGGTGTGCACTGGGACACATCTTCAGTAATGCATCCTCGGATCATGGGGTGTTTCGGGTCTTTCATCATTAAACACCCTCCCCGAGATGACCCAGCCGGAGTTGATCAAGCTCGGCTTGTGTTTTCCCATGGACCAGGATAATGAGAGGCATGTAACTATGAGGGTAATGTTGTTTTTAAACATCATTACCTGGCATCTGTATGCCTGGGATTGCATGGGTTAAATTGACAGTGTTTACTGGGCATTCGGTGTCTCTGCACCTGAGTTTAGTGGTGACTGGTTTTCTGTGGACCCAGCTTGGGTTTAACTTTCTGGTTCTCTCTTGCCGTTTGGGCATCTGGGCTTTGTTCTTGGCATTTTGTCGACCGGGAGAATGAAGAGCGTGTCACTGTTAGGTTAGGTTGAGAGTATGCGGGCAGTGGGCAAATCAGCCCTCTTGTGCTTTTTGATCTCCTCACTTGAGATTCAATTTCACGCGACCCTGCCACTTTGATCTGGCCCACGCCTTCATTAACCAGGTCCAACACTTGCCTTTCTTGGATCTTGCCCCTCCTGACAAAGGTAATCGGGTTTGTGGGGGAGTGGCCAGGTTTAGTCGGGGTGTGCCTAGGGTTTGTGGGGGTGTGGCATGATCTCTGGGATGTGCCGAGGGTTTGTGGGGGTGTGTGCCCCCTTGGACTTTAGGATTAGGTTTGAGTGTTGGGCTGGTGGATGTATATGTGACTGGGATAGGTAAGGCTGCAGAGTTTAGAGTGGTGAGTTATGAGGTGCTATGGGGCTTAGTGGTGAAGCCAGGTGAATCTGGCCCATGCCTTTCATTATCATGGTCCGACACCACTTGGTTCAATGGACCGGGTGTGCACTGGGACACATCATCAGTAATGCATCCTCGGATCATGGGGTGTTTCGGGTCTTTCATCATTAAACACCCTCCCCGAGATGACCCAGCCGGAGTTGATCAAGCTCGGCTTGTGTTTTCCCATGGACCAGGATAATGAGAGGCATGTAACTATGAGGGTAATGTTGTTTTTAAACATCATTACCTGGCATCTGTATGCCTGGGATTGCATGGGTTAAATTGACAGTGTTTACTGGGCATTCGGTGTCTCTGCACCTGAGTTTAGTGGTGACTGGTTTTCTGTGGACCCAGCTTGGGTTTAACTTTCTGGTTCTCTCTTGCCGTTTGGGCATCTGGGCTTTGTTCTTGGCATTTTGTCGACCGGGAGAATGAAGAGCGTGTCACTGTTAGGTTAGGTTGAGAGTATGCGGGAAGTGGGCAAATCAGCCCTCTTGTGCTTTTTGATCTCTTCACTTGAGATTCAATTTCACGCGACCCTGCCACTTTGATCTGGCCCACGCCTTCATTAACCAGGTCCAACACTTGCCTTTCTTGGATCTTGCCCCTCCTGACAAAGGTAATCGGGTTTGTGGGGGAGTGGCCAGGGTTAGTCGGGGTGTGCCTAGGGTTTGTGGGGGTGTGGCATGATCTCTGGGATGTGCCGAGGGTTTGTGGGGGTGTGTGCCCCCTTGGACTTTAGGATTAGGTTTGAGTGTTGGGCTGGTGGATGTATATGTGACTGGGATAGGTAAGGCTGCAGAGTTTAGAGTGGTGAGGTATGAGGTGCTATGGGGCTTAGTGGTGAAGCCAGGTGAATCTGGCCCATGCCTTTCATTATCATGGTCCGACACCACTTGGTTCAATGGACCGGGTGTGCACTGGGACACATCATCAGTAATGCATCCTCGGATCATCGGGTGTTTCGGGTCTTTCATCATTAAACACCCTCCCCGAGATGACCCAGCCGGAGTTGATCAAGCTCGGCTTGTGTTTTCCCATGGACCAGGATAATGAGAGGCATGTAACTATGAGGGTAATGTTGTTTTTAAACATCATTACCTGGCATCTGTATGCCTGGGATTGCATGGGTTAAATTGACAGTGTTTACTGGGCATTCGGTGTCTCTGCACCTGAGTTTAGTGGTGACTGGTTTTCTGTGGACCCAGCTTGGGTTTAACTTTCTGGTTCTCTCTTGCCGTTTGGGCATCTGGGCTTTGTCTTGGCATTTTGTCGACCGGGAGAATGAAGAGCGTGTCACTGTTAGGTTAGGTTGAGAGTATGCGGGCAGTGGGCAAATCAGCCCTCTTGTGCTTTTTGATCTCCTCACTTGAGATTCAATTTCACGCGACCCTGCCACTTTGATCTGGCCCACGCCTTCATTAACCAGGTCCAACACTTGCCTTTCTTGGATCTTGCCCCTCCTGACAAAGGTAATCGGGTTTGTGGGGGAGTGGCCAGGGTTAGTCGGGGTGTGCCTAGGGTTTGTGGGGGTGTGGCATGATCTCTGGGATGTGCCGAGGGTTTGTGGGGCTGTGTGCCCCCGCATTAGGGTTAGGTTGAGAGTATGCGGGCAGTGGGCAAATCAGCCCTCTTGTGCTTTTTGATCTCCTCACTTGAGATTCAATTTCACGCGACCCTGCCACTTTGATCTGGCCCACGCCTTCATTAACCAGGTCCAACACTTGCCTTTCTTGGATCTTGCCCCTCCTGACAAAGGTAATCGGGTTTGTGGGGGAGTGGCCAGGGTTAGTCGGGGTGTGCCTAGGGTTTGTGGGGGTGTGGCATGATCTCTGGGATGTGCCGAGGGTTTGTGGGGGTGTTTGCCCCCTTGGACTTTAGGATTAGGTTTGAGTGTTGGGCTGGTGGATGTATATGTGTGACTGGGATAGGTAAGGCTGCAGAGTTTTGAGTGGTGAGGTATGAGGTGCTATTGGGCTTAGGCTTGTGTGGTGAAGCTAGGTGAATCTGGCCCATGCCTTTCATTATCATGGTCCGACACCACTTGGTTCAATGGACCGGGTGTGCACTGGGACACATCATCAGTAATGCATCCTCGGATCATGGGGTGTTTCGGGTCTTTCATCATTAAACACCCTCCCCGAGATGACCCAGCCGGAGTTGATCAAGCTCGGCTTGTGTTTTCCCATGGACCAGGATAATGAGAGGCATGTAACTATGAGGGTAATGTTGTTTTTAAACATCATTACCTGGCATCTGTATGCCTGGGATTGCATGGGTTAAATTGACAGTGTTTACTGGGCATTCGGTGTCTCTGCACCTGAGTTTAGTGGTGACTGGTTTTCTGTGGACCCAGCTTGGGTTTAACTTTCTGGTTCTCTCTTGCCGTTTGGGCATCTGGGCTTTGTTCTTGGCATTTTGTCGACCGGGAGAATGAAGAGCGTGTCACTGTTAGGTTAGGTTGAGAGTATGCGGGCAGTGGGCAAATCAGCCCTCTTGTGCTTTTTGATCTCCTCACTTGAGATTCAATTTCACGCGACCCTGCCACTTTGATCTGGCCCACGCCTTCATTAACCAGGTCCAACACTTGCCTTTCTTGGATCTTGCCCCTCCTGACAAAGGTGATCGGGTTTGTGGGGGAGTGGCCAGGGTTAGTCGGGGTGTGCCTAGGGTTTGTGGGGGTGTGGCATGATCTCTGGGATGTGCCGAGGGTTTGTGGGGGTGTGTGCCCCCTTGGACTTTAGGATTAGGTTTGAGTGTTGGGCTGGTGGATGTATATGTGTGACTGGGATAGGTAAGGCTGCAGAGTTTTGAGTGGTGAGGTATGAGGTTCTATGGGGCTTAGTGGTGAAGCCAGGTGAATCTGGCCCATGCCTTTCATTATCGTGGTCCGACACCACTTGGTTCAATGGACCGGGTGTGCACTGGGACACATCATCAGTAATGCATCCTCGGATCATGGGGTGTTTCGGGTCTTTCATCATTAAACACCCTCCCCGAGATGACCCAGCCGGAGTTGATCAAGCTCGGCTTGTGTTTTCCCATGGACCAGGATAATGAGAGGCATGTAACTATGAGGGTAATGTTGTTTTTAAACATCATTACCCGGCATCTGTATGCCTGGGATTGCATGGGTTAAATTGACAGTGTTTACTGGGCATTCGGTGTCTCTGCACCTGAGTTTAGTGGTGACTGGTTTTCTGTGGACCCAGCTTGGGTTTAACTTTCTGGTTCTCTCTCGCCGTTTGGGCATCTGGGCTTTATTCTTGGCATTTTGTCGACCGGGAGAATGAAGAGCGTGTCACTGTTAGGTTAGGTTGAGAGTATGCGGGCAGTGGGCAAATCAGCCCTCTTGTGCTTTTTGATCTCCTCACTTGAGATTCAATTTCACGCGACCCTGCCACTTTGATCTGGCCCACGCCTTCATTAACCAGGTCCAACACTTGCCTTTCTTGGATCTTGCCCCTCCTGACAAAGGTGATCGGGTTTGTGGGGGAGTGGCCAGGGTTAGTCGGGGTGTGCCTAGGGTTTGTGGGGGTGTGGCATGATCTCTGGGATGTGCCGAGGGTTTGTGGGGGTGTGTGCCCCCTTGGACTTTAGGATTAGGTTTGAGTGTTGGGCTGGTGGATGTATATGTGTGACTGGGATAGGTAAGGCTGCAGAGTTTTGAGTGGTGAGGTATGAGGTTCTATGGGGCTTAGTGGTGAAGCCAGGTGAATCTGGCCCATGCCTTTCATTATCGTGGTCCGACACCACTTGGTTCAATGGACCGGGTGTGCACTGGGACACATCATCAGTAATGCATCCTCGGATCATGGGGTGTTTCGGGTCTTTCATCATTAAACACCCTCCCCGAGATGACCCAGCCGGAGTTGATCAAGCTCGGCTTGTGTTTTCCCATGGACCAGGATAATGAGAGGCATGTAACTATGAGGGTAATGTTGTTTTTAAACATCATTACCCGGCATCTGTATGCCTGGGATTGCATGGGTTAAATTGACAGTGTTTACTGGGCATTCGGTGTCTCTGCACCTGAGTTTAGTGGTGACTGGTTTTCTGTGGACCCAGCTTGGGTTTAACTTTCTGGTTCTCTCTCGCCGTTTGGGCATCTGGGCTTTATTCTTGGCATTTTGTCGACCGGGAGAATGAAAAGCGTGTCACTGTTAGGTTAGGTTGAGAGTATGCGGGCAGTGGGCAAATCAGCCCTCTTGTGCTTTTTGATCTCCTCACTTGAGATTCAATTTCACGCGACCCTGCCACTTTGATCTGGCCCACGCCTTCATTAACCAGGTCCAACACTTGCCTTTCTTGGATCTTGCCCCTCCTGACAAAGGTAATCGGGTTTGTGGGGGAGTGGCCAGGGTTAGTCGGGGTGTGCCTAGGGTTTGTGGGGGTGTGGCATGATCTCTGGGATGTGCCGAGGGTTTGTGGGGGTGTGTGCCCCCTTGGACTTTAGGATTAGGTTTGAGTGTTGGGCTGGTGGATGTATATGTGTGACTGGGATAGGTAAGGCTGCAGAGTTTTGAGTGGTGAGGTATGAGGTTCTATGGGGCTTAGTGGTGAAGCCAGGTGAATCTGGCCCATGCCTTTCATTATCGTGGTCCGACACCACTTGGTTCAATGGACCGGGTGTGCACTGGGACACATCATCAGTAATGCATCCTCGGATCATGGGGTGTTTCGGGTCTTTCATCATTAAACACCCTCCCCGAGATGACCCAGCCGGAGTTGATCAAGCTCGGCTTGTGTTTTCCCATGGACCAGGATAATGAGAGGCATGTAACTATGAGGGTAATGTTGTTTTTAAACATCATTACCCGGCATCTGTATGCCTGGGATTGCATGGGTTAAATTGACAGTGTTTACTGGGCATTCGGTGTCTCTGCACCTGAGTTTAGTGGTGACTGGTTTTCTGTGGACCCAGCTTGGGTTTAACTTTCTGGTTCTCTCTCGCCGTTTGGGCATCTGGGCTTTATTCTTGGCATTTTGTCGACCGGGAGAATGAAGAGCGTGTCACTGTTAGGTTAGGTTGAGAGTATGCGGGCAGTGGGCAAATCAGCCCTCTTGTGCTTTTTGATCTCCTCACTTGAGATTCAATTTCACGCGACCCTGCCACTTTGATCTGGCCCACGCCTTCATTAACCAGGTCCAACACTTGCCTTTCTTGGATCTTGCCCCTCCTGACAAAGGTAATCGGGTTTGTGGGGGAGTGGCCAGGGTTAGTCGGGGTGTGCCTAGGGTTTGTGGGGGTGTGGCATGATCTCTGGGATGTGCCGAGGGTTTGTGGGGGTGTGTGCCCCCTTGGACTTTAGGATTAGGTTTGAGTGTTGGGCTGGTGGATGTATATGTGTGACTGGGATAGGTAAGGCTGCAGAGTTTTGAGTGGTGAGGTATGAGGTTAGGTTGAGAGTATGCGGGCTGTTGGCAAATCAGCCCTCTTGTGCTTTTTGATCTCCTCACTTGAGATTCAATTTCACGCGACCCTGCCACTTTGATCTGGCCCACGCCTTCATTAACCAGGTCCAACACTTGCCTTTCTCGGATCTTGCCCCTGCTGACAAAGGTAATCGGGTTTGTGGGGGTGTGGCCAGGGTTAGTCGGGGAGTGACTAGGGTTTGTGGGGGTGTAGTATGATCACTGGGATGTGCCGAGGGTTTGTGGGGGTGTGTGCCCCCTTGGACTTTAGGATTAGGTTTGAGTGTTGGGCTGGTGGATGTATATGTGTCACTGGGAGAGGTAAGGCTGCAGAGTTTTGAGTGGTGAGGTATGAGGTGCTATGGGGCTTAGGCTTGTGTGGTGAAGCCAGGTGAATCTGGCCCATGCCTTTCATTATCATGGTCCGACACCACTTGGTTCAATGGGCCGGGTGTGCACTGGGACACATCATCAGTAATGCATCCTCGGATCATCGGGTGTTTCGGGTCTTTCATCATTAAACACCCTCCCCGAGATGACCCAGCCGGAGTTGATCAAGCTCGGCTTGTGTTTTCCCATGGACCAGGATAATGAGAGGCATGTAACTATGACGGTAATGTTGTTTTTAAACATCATTACCTGGCATCTGTATGCCTGGGATTGCATGGGTTAAATTGACAGTGTTTACTGGGCATTCGGTGTCTCTGCACCTGAGTTTAGTGGTGACTGGTTTTCTGTGGACCCAGCTTGGGTTTAACTTTCTGGTTCTCTCTCGCCTTTTGGGCATCTGGGCTTTCTTGTTGGCATTTTGTCGACCGGGAGAATGAAGAGCGTGTCACTGTTAGGTTAGGTTGAGAGTATGCGGGCAGTGGGCAAATCAGCCCTCTTGTGCTTTTTGATCTCCTCACTTGAGATTCAATTTCACGCGACCCTGCCACTTTGATCTGGCCCACGCCTTCATTAACCAGGTCCAACACTTGCCTTTCTTGGATCTTGCCCCTCCTGACAAAGGTAATCGGGTTTGTGGGGGAGTGGCCAGGGTTAGTCGGGGTGTGCCTAGGGTTTGTGGGGGTGTGGCGTGATCTCTGGGATGTGCCGAGGCTTTGTGGGGGTGTGTGCCCCCTTGGACTTTAGGATTAGGTTTGAGTGTTGGGCTGGTGGATGTATATGTGACTGGGATAGGTAAGGCTGCAGAGTTTGGAGTGGTGAGGTATGAGGTGCTGTGGCGCATAGGCTCATGTGGTGAAGCCAGGTGAATCTGGCCCATGCCTTTCATTATCGTGGTCCGACACCACTTGGTTCAATGGACCGGGTGTGCACTGGGACACATCATCAGTAATGCATCCTCGGATCATGGGGTGTTTCGGGTCTTTCATCATTAAACACCCTCCCCGAGATGACCCAGCCGGAGTTGATCAAGCTCGGCTTGTGTTTTCCCATGGACCAGGATAATGAGAGGCATGTAACTATGAGGGTAATGACGTTTTTAAACATCATTACCTGGCATCTGTATGCCTGGGGATGAATGGGTTAAATTGACAGTGTTTACTGGGCATTCGGTGTCTCTGCACCTGAGGTTAGTGGTGGCTTGTTTTCTGTGGACCCAGCTTGGGTTTAACTTTCTGGTTCTCTCTTGCCGTTTGGGCATCTGGGCTTTGTTCTTGGCATTTTGTCGACCGGGAGGATGAAGAGCGTGTCACTGTTAGGTTAGGTTGAGAGTATGCGGGCAGTGGGCAAATCAGCCCTCTTGTGCTTTTTGATCTCCTCACTTGAGATTCAATTTCACGCGACCCTGCCACTTTGATCTGGCCCACGCCTTCATTAACCAGGTCCAACACTTGCCTTTCTTGGATCTTGCCCCTCCTGACAAAGGTAATCGGGTTTGTGGGGGAGTGGCCAGGGTTAGTCGGGGTGTGCCTAGGGTTTGTGGGGGTGTGGCGTGATCTCTGGGATGTGCCGAGGCTTTGTGGGGGTGTGTGCCCCCTTGGACTTTAGGATTAGGTTTGAGTGTTGGGCTGGTGGATGTATATGTGACTGGGATAGGTAAGGCTGCAGAGTTTGGAGTGGTGAGGTATGAGGTGCTGTGGCGCATAGGCTCATGTGGTGAAGCCAGGTGAATCTGGCCCATGCCTTTCATTATCGTGGTCCGACACCACTTGGTTCAATGGACCGGGTGTGCACTGGGACACATCATCAGTAATGCATCCTCGGATCATGGGGTGTTTCGGGTCTTTCATCATTAAACACCCTCCCCGAGATGACCCAGCCGGAGTTGATCAAGCTCGGCTTGTGTTTTCCCATGGACCAGGATAATGAGAGGCATGTAACTATGAGGGTAATGACGTTTTTAAACATCATTACCTGGCATCTGTATGCCTGGGGATGAATGGGTTAAATTGACAGTGTTTACTGGGCATTCGGTGTCTCTGCACCTGAGTTTAGTGGTGGCTTGTTTTCTGTGGACCCAGCTTGGGTTTAACTTTCTGGTTCTCTCTTGCCGTTTGGGCATCTGGTCTTTGTTCTTGGCATTTTGTCGACCGGGAGAATGAAGAGCGTGTCACTGTTAGGTTAGGTTGAGAGTATGCGGGCAGTGGGCAAATCAGCCCTCTTGTGCTTTTTGATCTCCTCACTTGAGATTCAATTTCACGCGACCCTGCCACTTTGATCTGGCCCACGCCTTCATTAACCAGGTCCAACACTTGCCTTTCTTGGATCTTGCCCCTCCTGACAAAGGTAATCGGGTTTGTGGGGGAGTGGCCAGGGTTAGTCGGGGTGTGCCTAGGGTTTGTGGGGGTGTGGCGTGATCTCTGGGATGTGCCGAGGCTTTGTGGGGGTGTGTGCCCCCTTGGACTTTAGGATTAGGTTTGAGTGTTGGGCTGGTGGATGTATATGTGACTGGGATAGGTAAGGCTGCAGAGTTTGGAGTGGTGAGGTATGAGGTGCTGTGGCGCATAGGCTCATGTGGTGAAGCCAGGTGAATCTGGCCCATGCCTTTCATTATCGTGGTCCGACACCACTTGGTTCAATGGACCGGGTGTGCACTGGGACACATCATCAGTAATGCATCCTCGGATCATGGGGTGTTTCGGGTCTTTCATCATTAAACACCCTCCCCGAGATGACCCAGCCGGAGTTGATCAAGCTCGGCTTGTGTTTTCCCATGGACCAGGATAATGAGAGGCATGTAACTATGAGGGTAATGACGTTTTTAAACATCATTACCTGGCATCTGTATGCCTGGGGATGAATGGGTTAAATTGACAGTGTTTACTGGGCATTCGGTGTCTCTGCACCTGAGTTTAGTGGTGGCTTGTTTTCTGTGGACCCAGCTTGGGTTTAACTTTCTGGTTCTCTCTTGCCGTTTGGGCATCTGGTCTTTGTTCTTGGCATTTTGTCGACCGGGAGAATGAAGAGCGTGTCACTGTTAGGTTAGGTTGAGAGTATGCGGGCAGTGGGCAAATCAGCCCTCTTGTGCTTTTTGATCTCCTCACTTGAGATTCAATTTCACGCGACCCTGCCACTTTGATCTGGCCCACGCCTTCATTAACCAGGTCCAACACTTGCCTTTCTTGGATCTTGCCCCTCCTGACAAAGGTAATCGGGTTTGTGGGGGAGTGGCCAGGGTTAGTCGGGGTGTGCCTAGGGTTTGTGGGGGTGTGGCGTGATCTCTGGGATGTGCCGAGGCTTTGTGGGGGTGTGTGCCCCCTTGGACTTTAGGATTAGGTTTGAGTGTTGGGCTGGTGGATGTATATGTGACTGGGATAGGTAAGGCTGCAGAGTTTGGAGTGGTGAGGTATGAGGTGCTGTGGCGCATAGGCTCATGTGGTGAAGCCAGGTGAATCTGGCCCATGCCTTTCATTATCGTGGTCCGACACCACTTGGTTCAATGGACCGGGTGTGCACTGGGACACATCATCAGTAATGCATCCTCGGATCATGGGGTGTTTCGGGTCTTTCATCATTAAACACCCTCCCCGAGATGACCCAGCCGGAGTTGATCAAGCTCGGCTTGTGTTTTCCCATGGACCAGGATAATGAGAGGCATGTAACTATGAGGGTAATGACGTTTTTAAACATCATTACCTGGCATCTGTATGCCTGGGGATGAATGGGTTAAATTGACAGTGTTTACTGGGCATTCGGTGTCTCTGCACCTGAGTTTAGTGGTGGCTTGTTTTCTGTGGACCCAGCTTGGGTTTAACTTTCTGGTTCTCTCTTGCCGTTTGGGCATCTGGGCTTTGTTCTTGGCATTTTGTCGACCGGGAGAATGAAGAGCGTGTCACTGTTAGGTTAGGTTGAGAGTATGCGGGCAGTGGGCAAATCAGCCCTCTTGTGCTTTTTGATCTCCTCACTTGAGATTCAATTTCACGCGACCCTGCCACTTTGATCTGGCCCACGCCTTCATTAACCAGGTCCAACACTTGCCTTTCTTGGATCTTGCCCCTCCTGACAAAGGTAATCGGGTTTGTGGGGGAGTGGCCAGGGTTAGTCGGGGTGTGCCTAGGGTTTGTGGGGGTGTGGCGTGATCTCTGGGATGTGCCGAGGCTTTGTGGGGGTGTGTGCCCCCTTGGACTTTAGGATTAGGTTTGAGTGTTGGGCTGGTGGATGTATATGTGACTGGGATAGGTAAGGCTGCAGAGTTTGGAGTGGTGAGGTATGAGGTGCTGTGGCGCATAGGCTCATGTGGTGAAGCCAGGTGAATCTGGCCCATGCCTTTCATTATCGTGGTCCGACACCACTTGGTTCAATGGACCGGGTGTGCACTGGGACACATCATCAGTAATGCATCCTCGGATCATGGGGTGTTTCGGGTCTTTCATCATTAAACACCCTCCCCGAGATGACCCAGCCGGAGTTGATCAAGCTCGGCTTGTGTTTTCCCATGGACCAGGATAATGAGAGGCATGTAACTATGAGGGTAATGACGTTTTTAAACATCATTACCTGGCATCTGTATGCCTGGGGATGAATGGGTTAAATTGACAGTGTTTACTGGGCATTCGGTGTCTCTGCACCTGAGTTTAGTGGTGGCTTGTTTTCTGTGGACCCAGCTTGGGTTTAACTTTCTGGTTCTCTCTTGCCGTTTGGGCATCTGGGCTTTGTTCTTGGCATTTTGTCGACCGGGAGAATGAAGAGCGTGTCACTGTTAGGTTAGGTTGAGAGTATGCGGGCAGTGGGCAAATCAGCCCTCTTGTGCTTTTTGATCTCCTCACTTGAGATTCAATTTCACGCGACCCTGCCACTTTGATCTGGCCCACGCCTTCATTAACCAGGTCCAACACTTGCCTTTCTTGGATCTTGCCCCTCCTGACAAAGGTAATCGGGTTTGTGGGGGAGTGGCCAGGGTTAGTCGGGGTGTGCCTAGGGTTTGTGGGGGTGTGGCGTGATCTCTGGGATGTGCCGAGGCTTTGTGGGGGTGTGTGCCCCCTTGGACTTTAGGATTAGGTTTGAGTGTTGGGCTGGTGGATGTATATGTGACTGGGATAGGTAAGGCTGCAGAGTTTGGAGTGGTGAGGTATGAGGTGCTGTGGCGCATAGGCTCATGTGGTGAAGCCAGGTGAATCTGGCCCATGCCTTTCATTATCGTGGTCCGACACCACTTGGTTCAATGGACCGGGTGTGCACTGGGACACATCATCAGTAATGCATCCTCGGATCATGGGGTGTTTCGGGTCTTTCATCATTAAACACCCTCCCCGAGATGACCCAGCCGGAGTTGATCAAGCTCGGCTTGTGTTTTCCCATGGACCAGGATAATGAGAGGCATGTAACTATGACGGTAATGTTGTTTTTAAACATCATTACCTGGCATCTGTATGCCTGGGATTGCATGGGTTAAATTGACAGTGTTTACTGGGCATTCGGTGTCTCTGCACCTGAGTTTAGTGGTGACTGGTTTTCTGTGGACCCAGCTTGGGTTTAACTTTCTGGTTCTCTCTCGCCTTTTGGGCATCTGGGCTTACTTGTTGGCATTTTGTCGACCGGGAGAATGAAGAGCGTGTCACTGTTAGGTTAGGTTGAGAGTATGCGGGCAGTGGGCAAATCAGCCCTCTTGTGCTTTAGGGTTAGGGTTAGGTTGAGAGTATGCGGGCAGTGGGCAAATCAGCCCTCTTGTGCTTTTTGATCTCCTCACTTGAGATTCAATTTCACGCGACCCTGCCACTTTGATCTGGCCCACGCCTTCATTAACCAGGTCCAACACTTGCCTTTCTTGGATCTTGCCCCTCCTGACAAAGGTAATCGGGTTTGTGGGGGAGTGGCCAGGGTTAGTCGGGGTGTGCCTAGGGTTTGTGGGGGTGTGGCATCATCTCTGGGATGTGCCGAGGGTTTGTGGGGGTGTGTGCCCCCTTGGACTTTAGGATTAGGTTTGAGTGTTGGGCTGGTGGATGTATATGTGTGACTGGGATAGGTAAGGCTGCAGAGTTTGGAGTGGTGAGGTATGAGGTGCTGTGGCGCATAGGCTCATGTGGTCAAGCCAGGTGAATCTGGCCCATGCCTTTCATTATCGTGGTCCGACACCACTTGGTTCAATGGACCGGGTGTGCACTGGAACACATCATCAGTAATGCATCCTCGGATCATGGGGTGTTTCGGGTCTTTCATCATTAAACACCCTCCCCGAGATGACCCAGCCGGAGTTGATCAAGCTCGGCTTGTGTTTTCCCATGGACCAGGATAATGAGAGGCATGTAACTATGAGGGTAATGACGTTTTTAAACATCATTACCTGGCATCTGTATGCCTGGGATTGCATGGGTTAAATTGACAGTGTTTACTGGGCATTCGGTGTCTCTGCACCTGTGTTTCGTGGTGACTTGTTTTCTGTGGACCCAGCTTGGGTTTAACTTTCTGGTTCTCTCTTGCCGTTTGGGCATCTGGGCTTTGTTCTTGGCATTTTGTCGACCGGGAGAATGAAGAGCGTGTCACTGTTAGGTTAGGTTGAGAGTATGCGGGCAGTGGGTTAGGGTTAGGGTTAGGTTGAGAGTATGCGGGCAGTGGGCAAATCAGCCCTCTTGTGCTTTTTGATCTCCTCACTTGAGATTCAATTTCACGCGACCCTGCCACTTTGATCTGGCCCACGCCTTCATTAACCAGGTCCAACACTTGCCTTTCTTGGATCTTGCCCCTCCTGACAAAGGTAATCGGGTTTGTGGGGGTGTGGCCAGGGTTAGTCGGGGTGTGACTAGGGTTTGTGGGGGTGTGGCATGATCACTGGGATGTGCCGAGGGTTTGTGGGGGTGTGTGCCCCCTTGGACTTTAGGATTAGGTTTGAGTGTTGGGCTGGTGGATGTATATGTGTGACTGGGATAGGTAAGGCTGCAGAGTTTTGAGTGGTGAGGTATGAGGTTCTATGGGGCTTAGTGGTGAAGCCAGGTGAATCTGGCCCATGCCTTTCATTATCGTGGTCCGACACCACTTGGTTCAATGGACCGGGTGTGCACTGGGACACATCATCAGTAATGCATCCTCGGATCATGGGGTGTTTCGGGTCTTTCATCATTAAACACCCTCCCCGAGATGACCCAGCCGGAGTTGATCAAGCTCGGCTTGTGTTTTCCCATGGACCACGATAATGAGAGGCATGTAACTATGATGGTAATGTTGTTTTTAAACATCATTACCTGGCATCTGTATGCCTGGGATTGCATGGGTTAAATTGACAGTGTTTACTGGGCATTCGGTGTCTCTGCACCTGAGTTGAGTGGTGACTGGTTTTCTGTGGACCCAGCTTGGGTTTAACTTTCTGGTTCTCTCTCGCCGTTTGGGCATCTGGGCTTTATTCTTGGCATTTTGTCGACCGGGAGAATGAAGAGCGTGTCACTGTTAGGTTAGGTTGAGAGTATGCGGGCAGTGGGCAAATCAGCCCTCTTGTGCTTTTTGATCTCCTCACTTGAGATTCAATTTCACGCGACCCTGCCACTTTGATCTGGCCCACGCCTTCATTAACCAGGTCCAACACTTGCCTTTCTTGGATCTTGCCCCTCCTGACAAAGGTAATCGGGTTTGTGGGGGAGTGGCCAGGGTTAGTCGGGGTGTGCCTAGGGTTTGTGGGGGTGTGGCATGATCTCTGGGATGTGCCGAGGGTTTGTGGGGGTGTGTGCCCCCTTGGACTTTAGGATTAGGTTTGAGTGTTGGGCTGGTGGATGCATATGTGTGACTGGGAGAGGTAAGGCTGCAGAGTTTGGAGTGGTGAGGTATGAGGTGCTATGGTGCATTTGGCTCGTGTGGTGAAGCCAGGTGAATCTGGCCCATGCCTTTCATTATCGTGGTCCGACACCACTTGGTTCAATGGACCGGGTGTGCACTGGGACACATCATCAGTAATGCATCCTCGGATCATGGGGTGTTTCGGGTCTTTCACATTAGGGATAGGTTGAGAGTATGCGGGCAGTGGGCAAATCAGCCCTCTTGTGCTTTTTGATCTCCTCACTTGAGATTCAATTTCACGCGACCCTGCCACTTTGATCTGGCCCACGCCTTCATTCACCAGGTCCAACACTTGCCTTTCTTGGATCTTGCCCCTCCTGACAAAGGTAATCGGGTTTGTGGGGGAGTGGCCAGGGTTAGTCGGGGTGTGCCTAGGGTTTGTGGGGGTGTGGCATGATCTCTGGGATGTGCCGAGGGTTTGTGGGGGTGTGTGCCCCCTTGGACTTTAGGATTAGGTTTGAGTGTTGGGCTGGTGGATGTATATGTGTGACTGGGATAGGTAAGGCTGCAGAGTTTTGAGTGGTGAGGTATGAGGTTAGGTTGAGAGTATGCGGGCAGTGGGCAAATCAGCCCTCTTGTGCTTTTTGATCTCCTCACTTGAGATTCAATTTCACGCGACCCTGCCACTTTGATCTGGCCCACGCCTTCATTAACCAGGTCCAACACTTGCCTTTCTCGGATCTTGCCCCTGCTGACAAAGGTAATCGGGTTTGTGGGGGTGTGGCCAGGGTTAGTCGGGGAGTGACTAGGGTTTGTGGGGGTGTAGTATGATCACTGGGATGTGCCGAGGGTTTGTGGGGGTGTGTGCCCCCTTGGACTTTAGGATTAGGTTTGAGTGTTGGGCTGGTGGATGTATATGTGTCACTGGGAGAGGTAAGGCTGCAGAGTTTTGAGTGGTGAGGTATGAGGTGCTATGGGGCTTAGGCTTGTGTGGTGAAGCCAGGTGAATCTGGCCCATGCCTTTCATTATCATGGTCCGACACCACTTGGTTCAATGGGCCGGGTGTGCACTGGGACACATCATCAGTAATGCATCCTCGGATCATCGGGTGTTTCGGGTCTTTCATCATTAAACACCCTCCCCGAGATGACCCAGCCGGAGTTGATCAAGCTCGGCTTGTGTTTTCCCATGGACCAGGATAATGAGAGGCATGTAACTATGACGGTAATGTTGTTTTTAAACATCATTACCTGGCATCTGTATGCCTGGGATTGCATGGGTTAAATTGACAGTGTTTACTGGGCATTCGGTGTCTCTGCACCTGAGTTTAGTGGTGACTGGTTTTCTGTGGACCCAGCTTGGGTTTAACTTTCTGGTTCTCTCTCGCCTTTTGGGCATCTGGGCTTTCTTGTTGGCATTTTGTCGACCGGGAGAATGAAGAGCGTGTCACTGTTAGGTTAGGTTGAGAGTATGCGGGCAGTGGGCAAATCAGCCCTCTTGTGCTTTAGGGTTAGGGTTAGGTTGAGAGTATGCGGGCAGTGGGCAAATCAGCCCTCTTGTGCTTTTTGATCTCCTCACTTGAGATTCAATTTCACGCGACCCTGCCACTTTGATCTGGCCCACGCCTTCATTAACCAGGTCCAACACTTGCCTTTCTTGGATCTTGCCCCTCCTGACAAAGGTAATCGGGTTTGTGGGGGAGTGGCCAGGGTTAGTCGGGGTGTGCCTAGGGTTTGTGGGGGTGTGGCATGATCTCTGGGATGTGCCGAGGGTTTGTGGGGGTGTGTGCCCCCTTGGACTTTAGGATTAGGTTTGAGTGTTGGGCTGGTGGATGTATATGTGTGACTGGGATAGGTAAGGCTGCAGAGTTTTGAGTGGTGAGGTATGAGGTGCTATTGGGCTTAGGCTTGTGTGGTGAAGCTAGGTGAATCTGGCCCATGCCTTTCATTATCATGGTCCGACACCACTTGGTTCAATGGACCGGGTGTGCACTGGGACACATCATCAGTAATGCATCCTCGGATCATGGGGTGTTTCGGGTCTTTCATCATTAAACACCCTCCCCGAGATGACCCAGCCGGAGTTGATCAAGCTCGGCTTGTGTTTTCCCATGGACCAGGATAATGACAGGCATGTAACTATGAGGGTAATGACGTTTTTAAACATCATTACCTGGCATCTGTATGCCTGGGGATGCATGGGTTAAATTGACAGTGTTTACTGGGCATTCGGTGTCTCTGCACCTGAGTTTAGTGGTGGCTTGTTTTCTGTGGACCCAGCTTGGGTTTAACTTTCTGGTTCTCTCTTGCCGTTTGGGCATCTGGGCTTTGTTCTTGGCATTTTGTCGACCGGGAGAATGAAGAGCGTGTCACTGTTAGGTTAGGTTGAGAGTATGCGGGCAGTGGGCAAATCAGCCCTCTTGTGCTTTTTGATCTCCTCACTTGAGATTCAATTTCACGCGACCCTGCCACTTTGATCTGGCCCACGCCTTCATTAACCAGGTCCAACACTTGCCTTTCTTGGATCTTGCCCCTCCTGACAAAGGTAATCGGGTTTGTGGGGGAGTGGCCAGGGTTAGTCGGGGTGTGCCTAGGGTTTGTGGGGGTGTGGCATGATCTCTGGGATGTGCCGAGGGTTTGTGGGGGTGTGTGCCCCCTTGGACTTTAGGATTAGGTTTGAGTGTTGGGCTGGTGGATGTATATGTGTGACTGGGATAGGTAAGGCTGCAGAGTTTTGAGTGGTGAGGTATGAGGTGCTATTGGGCTTAGGCTTGTGTGGTGAAGCTAGGTGAATCTGGCCCATGCCTTTCATTATCATGGTCCGACACCACTTGGTTCAATGGACCGGGTGTGCACTGGGACACATCATCAGTAATGCATCCTCGGATCATGGGGTGTTTCGGGTCTTTCATCATTAAACACCCTCCCCGAGATGACCCAGCCGGAGTTGATCAAGCTCGGCTTGTGTTTTCCCATGGACCAGGATAATGACAGGCATGTAACTATGAGGGTAATGACGTTTTTAAACATCATTACCTGGCATCTGTATGCCTGGGGATGCATGGGTTAAATTGACAGTGTTTACTGGGCATTCGGTGTCTCTGCACCTGAGTTTAGTGGTGGCTTGTTTTCTGTGGACCCAGCTTGGGTTTAACTTTCTGGTTCTCTCTTGCCGTTTGGGCATCTGGGCTTTGTTCTTGGCATTTTGTCGACCGGGAGAATGAAGAGCGTGTCACTGTTAGGTTAGGTTGAGAGTATGCGGGCAGTGGGCAAATCAGCCCTCTTGTGCTTTTTGATCTCCTCACTTGAGATTCAATTTCACGCGACCCTGCCACTTTGATCTGGCCCACGCCTTCATTAACCAGGTCCAACACTTGCCTTTCTTGGATCTTGCCCCTCCTGACAAAGGTAATCGGGTTTGTGGGGGAGTGGCCAGGGTTAGTCGGGGTGTGCCTAGGGTTTGTGGGGGTGTGGCATGATCTCTGGGATGTGCCGAGGGTTTGTGGGGGTGTGTGCCCCCTTGGACTTTAGGATTAGGTTTGAGTGTTGGGCTGGTGGATGTATATGTGTGACTGGGATAGGTAAGGCTGCAGAGTTTTGAGTGGTGAGGTATGAGGTGCTATTGGGCTTAGGCTTGTGTGGTGAAGCTAGGTGAATCTGGCCCATGCCTTTCATTATCATGGTCCGACACCACTTGGTTCAATGGACCGGGTGTGCACTGGGACACATCATCAGTAATGCATCCTCGGATCATGGGGTGTTTCGGGTCTTTCATCATTAAACACCCTCCCCGAGATGACCCAGCCGGAGTTGATCAAGCTCGGCTTGTGTTTTCCCATGGACCAGGATAATGACAGGCATGTAACTATGAGGGTAATGACGTTTTTAAACATCATTACCCGGCATCTGTATGCCTGGGGATGCATGGGTTAAATTGACAGTGTTTACTGGGCATTCGGTGTCTCTGCACCTGAGTTTAGTGGTGGCTTGTTTTCTGTGGACCCAGCTTGGGTTTAACTTTCTGGTTCTCTCTTGCCGTTTGGGCATCTGGGCTTTGTTCTTGGCATTTTGTCGACCGGGAGAATGAAGAGCGTGTCACTGTTAGGTTAGGTTGAGAGTATGCGGGCAGTGGGCAAATCAGCCCTCTTGTGCTTTTTGATCTCCTCACTTGAGATTCAATTTCACGCGACCCTGCCACTTTGATCTGGCCCACGCCTTCATTAACCAGGTCCAACACTTGCCTTTCTTGGATCTTGCCCCTCCTGACAAAGGTAATCGGGTTTGTGGGGGAGTGGCCAGGGTTAGTCGGGGTGTGCCTAGGGTTTGTGGGGGTGTGGCATGATCTCTGGGATGTGCCGAGGGTTTGTGGGGGTGTGTGCCCCCTTGGACTTTAGGATTAGGTTTGAGTGTTGGGCTGGTGGATGTATATGTGTGACTGGGATAGGTAAGGCTGCAGAGTTTTGAGTGGTGAGGTATGAGGTGCTATTGGGCTTAGGCTTGTGTGGTGAAGCTAGGTGAATCTGGCCCATGCCTTTCATTATCATGGTCCGACACCACTTGGTTCAATGGACCGGGTGTGCACTGGGACACATCATCAGTAATGCATCCTCGGATCATGGGGTGTTTCGGGTCTTTCATCATTAAACACCCTCCCCGAGATGACCCAGCCGGAGTTGATCAAGCTCGGCTTGTGTTTTCCCATGGACCAGGATAATGAGAGGCATGTAACTATGAGGGTAATGACGTTTTTAAACATCATTACCTGGCATCTGTATGCCTGGGGATGCATGGGTTAAATTGACAGTGTTTACTGGGCATTCGGTGTCTCTGCACCTGAGTTTAGTGGTGGCTTGTTTTCTGTGGACCCAGCTTGGGTTTAACTTTCTGGTTCTCTCTTGCCGTTTGGGCATCTGGGCTTTGTTCTTGGCATTTTGTCGACCGGGAGAATGAAGAGCGTGTCACTGTTAGGTTAGGTTGAGAGTATGCGGGCAGTGGGCAAATCAGCCCTCTTGTGCTTTTTGATCTCCTCACTTGAGATTCAATTTCACGCGACCCTGCCACTTTGATCTGGCCCACGCCTTCATTAACCAGGTCCAACACTTGCCTTTCTTGGATCTTGCCCCTCCTGACAAAGGTAATCGGGTTTGTGGGGGAGTGGCCAGGGTTAGTCGGGGTGTGCCTAGGGTTTGTGGGGGTGTGGCATGATCTCTGGGATGTGCCGAGGGTTTGTGGGGGTGTGTGCCCCCTTGGACTTTAGGATTAGGTTTGAGTGTTGGGCTGGTGGATGTATATGTGTGACTGGGATAGGTAAGGCTGCAGAGTTTTGAGTGGTGAGGTATGAGGTGCTATTGGGCTTAGGCTTGTGTGGTGAAGCTAGGTGAATCTGGCCCATGCCTTTCATTATCATGGTCCGACACCACTTGGTTCAATGGACCGGGTGTGCACTGGGACACATCATCAGTAATGCATCCTCGGATCATGGGGTGTTTCGGGTCTTTCATCATTAAACACCCTCCCCGAGATGACCCAGCCGGAGTTGATCAAGCTCGGCTTGTGTTTTCCCATGGACCAGGATAATGACAGGCATGTAACTATGAGGGTAATGACGTTTTTAAACATCATTACCTGGCATCTGTATGCCTGGGGATGCATGGGTTAAATTGACAGTGTTTACTGGGCATTCGGTGTCTCTGCACCTGAGTTTAGTGGTGGCTTGTTTTCTGTGGACCCAGCTTGGGTTTAACTTTCTGGTTCTCTCTTGCCGTTTGGGCATCTGGGCTTTGTTCTTGGCATTTTGTCGACCGGGAGAATGAAGAGCGTGTCACTGTTAGGTTAGGTTGAGAGTATGCGGGCAGTGGGCAAATCAGCCCTCTTGTGCTTTTTGATCTCCTCACTTGAGATTCAATTTCACGCGACCCTGCCACTTTGATCTGGCCCACGCCTTCATTAACCAGGTCCAACACTTGCCTTTCTTGGATCTTGCCCCTCCTGACAAAGGTAATCGGGTTTGTGGGGGAGTGGCCAGGGTTAGTCGGGGTGTGCCTAGGGTTTGTGGGGGTGTGGCATGATCTCTGGGATGTGCCGAGGGTTTGTGGGGGTGTGTGCCCCCTTGGACTTTAGGATTAGGTTTGAGTGTTGGGCTGGTGGATGTATATGTGTGACTGGGATAGGTAAGGCTGCAGAGTTTTGAGTGGTGAGGTATGAGGTGCTATTGGGCTTAGGCTTGTGTGGTGAAGCTAGGTGAATCTGGCCCATGCCTTTCATTATCATGGTCCGACACCACTTGGTTCAATGGACCGGGTGTGCACTGGGACACATCATCAGTAATGCATCCTCGGATCATGGGGTGTTTCGGGTCTTTCATCATTAAACACCCTCCCCGAGATGACCCAGCCGGAGTTGATCAAGCTCGGCTTGTGTTTTCCCATGGACCAGGATAATGACAGGCATGTAACTATGAGGGTAATGACGTTTTTAAACATCATTACCTGGCATCTGTATGCCTGGGGATGCATGGGTTAAATTGACAGTGTTTACTGGGCATTCGGTGTCTCTGCACCTGAGTTTAGTGGTGGCTTGTTTTCTGTGGACCCAGCTTGGGTTTAACTTTCTGGTTCTCTCTTGCCGTTTGGGCATCTGGGCTTTGTTCTTGGCATTTTGTCGACCGGGAGAATGAAGAGCGTGTCACTGTTAGGTTAGGTTGAGAGTATGCGGGCAGTGGGCAAATCAGCCCTCTTGTGCTTTTTGATCTCCTCACTTGAGATTCAATTTCACGCGACCCTGCCACTTTGATCTGGCCCACGCCTTCATTAACCAGGTCCAACACTTGCCTTTCTTGGATCTTGCATTAGGGTTAGGGTTAGGGTTAGGTTGAGAGTATGCGGGCAGTGGGCAAATCAGCCCTCTTGTGCTTTTTGATCTCCTCACTTGAGATTCAATTTCACGCGACCCTGCCACTTTGATCTGGCCCACGCCTTCATTAACCAGGTCCAACACTTGCCTTTCTTGGATCTTGCCCCTCCTGACAAAGGTAATCGGGTTTGTGGGGGAGTGGCCAGGGTTAATCGGGGTGTGCCTAGGGTTTGTGGGGGTGTGGCATGATCTGTGGGATGTGCCGAGGGTTTGTGGGGGTGTGTGCCCCCTTGGACTTTAGGATTAGGTTTGAGTGTTGGGCTGGTGGATGTATATGTGTGACGGGGATAGGTAAGGCTGCAGAGTTTTGAGTGGTGAGGTATGAGGTTCTATGGGGCTTAGTGGTGAAGCCAGGTGAATCTGGCCCATGCCTTTCATTATCGTGGTCCGACACCACTTGGTTCAATGGACCGGGTGTGCACTGGGACACATCATCAGTAATGCATCCTCGGATCATGGGGTGTTTCGGGTCTTTCATCATTAAACACCCTCCCCGAGATGACCCAGCCGGAGTTGATCAAGCTCGGCTTGTGTTTTCCCATGGACCACGATAATGAGAGGCATGTAACTATGATGGTAATGTTGTTTTTAAACATCATTACCTGGCATCTGTATGCCTGGGATTGCATGGGTTAAATTGACAGTGTTTACTGGGCATTCGGTGTCTCTGCACCTGAGTTGAGTGGTGACTGGTTTTCTGTGGACCCAGCTTGGGTTTAACTTTCTGGTTCTCTCTCGCCGTTTGGGCATCTGGGCTTTATTCTTGGCATTTTGTCGACCGGGAGAATGAAGAGCGTGTCACTGTTAGGTTAGGTTGAGAGTATGCGGGCAGTGGGCAAATCAGCCCTCTTGTGCTTTTTGATCTCCTCACTTGAGATTCAATTTCACGCGACCCTGCCACTTTGATCTGGCCCACGCCTTCATTAACCAGGTCCAACACTTGCCTTTCTTGGATCTTGCCCCTCCTGACAAAGGTAATCGGGTTTGTGGGGGAGTGGCCAGGGTTAATCGGGGTGTGCCTAGGGTTTGTGGGGGTGTGGCATGATCTGTGGGATGTGCCGAGGGTTTGTGGGGGTGTGTGCCCCCTTGGACTTTAGGATTAGGTTTGAGTGTTGGGCTGGTGGATGTATATGTGTGACGGGGATAGGTAAGGCTGCAGAGTTTTGAGTGGTGAGGTATGAGGTTCTATGGGGCTTAGTGGTGAAGCCAGGTGAATCTGGCCCATGCCTTTCATTATCGTGGTCCGACACCACTTGGTTCAATGGACCGGGTGTGCACTGGGACACATCATCAGTAATGCATCCTCGGATCATGGGGTGTTTCGGGTCTTTCATCATTAAACACCCTCCCCGAGATGACCCAGCCGGAGTTGATCAAGCTCGGCTTGTGTTTTCCCATGGACCACGATAATGAGAGGCATGTAACTATGATGGTAATGTTGTTTTTAAACATCATTACCTGGCATCTGTATGCCTGGGATTGCATGGGTTAAATTGACAGTGTTTACTGGGCATTCGGTGTCTCTGCACCTGAGTTGAGTGGTGACTGGTTTTCTGTGGACCCAGCTTGGGTTTAACTTTCTGGTTCTCTCTCGCCGTTTGGGCATCTGGGCTTTATTCTTGGCATTTTGTCGACCGGGAGAATGAAGAGCGTGTCACTGTTAGGTTAGGTTGAGAGTATGCGGGCAGTGGGCAAATCAGCCCTCTTGTGCTTTTTGATCTCCTCACTTGAGATTCAATTTCACGCGACCCTGCCACTTTGATCTGGCCCACGCCTTCATTAACCAGGTCCAACACTTGCCTTTCTTGGATCTTGCCCCTCCTGACAAAGGTAATCGGGTTTGTGGGGGAGTGGCCAGGGTTAATCGGGGTGTGCCTAGGGTTTAGGGTTAGGTTGAGAGTATGCGGGCAGTGGGCAAATCAGCCCTCTTGTGCTTTTTGATCTCCTCACTTGAGATTCAATTTCACGCGACCCTGCCACTTTGATCTGGCCCACGCCTTCATTAACCAGGTCCAACACTTGCCTTTCTTGGATCTTGCCCCTCCTGACAAAGGTAATCGGGTTTGTGGGGGTGTGGCCAGGGTTAGTCGGGGTGTGCCTAGGGTTTGTGGGGGTGTGGCATGATCACTGGGGTGTGCCAAGGGTTTGTGGGGGTGTGTGCCCCCTTGGACTTTAGGATTAGGTTTGAGTGTTGGGCTGGTGGATGTATATGTGTGACTGGGAGAGGTAAGGCTGCAGAATTTTGAGTGGTGAGGTATGAGGTTCTATGGGGCTTAGTGGTGAAGCCAGGTGAATCTGGCATTAGGGTTAGGGTTAGGGTTAGGGTTAGGGTTAGGGTTAGGGTTAGGGTTAGGGTTAGGGTTAGGGTTAGGGTTAGGGTTAGGGTTAGGTTGAGAGTATGCGGGCAGTGGGCAAATCAGCCCTCTTGTGCTTTTTGATCTCCTCACTTGAGATTCAATTTCACGCGACCCTGCCACTTTGATCTGGCCCACGCCTTCATTAACCAGGTCCAACACTTGCCTTTCTTGGATCTTGCCCCTCCTGACAAAGGTAATCGGGTTTGTGGGGGAGTGGCCAGGGTTAGTCGGGGTGTGCCTAGGGTTTGTGGGGGTGTGGCATGATCTCTGGGATGTGCCGAGGGTTTGTGGGGGTGTGTGCCCCCTTGGACTTTAGGATTAGGTTTGAGTGTTGGGCTGGTGGATGTATATGTGTGACTGGGATAGGTAAGGCTGCAGTGTTTGGAGTGGTGAGGTATGAGGTGCTGTGGCGCGCATAGGCTCATGTGGTCAAGCCAGGTGAATCTGGCCCATGCCTTTCATTATCGTGGTCCGACACCACTTGGTTCAATGGACCGGGTGTGCACTGGAACACATCATCAGTAATGCATCCTCGGATCATGGGGTGTTTCGGGTCTTTCATCATTAAACACCCTCCCCGAGATGACCCAGCCGGAGTTGATCAAGCTCGGCTTGTGCTTTCCCATGGACCAGGATAATGAGAGGCATGTAACTATGAGGGTAATGTTGTTTTTAAACATCATTACCTGGCATCTGTGTGCCTGGGATTGCATGGGTTAAATTGGCAGTGTTTACTGGGCATTCGGTGTCTCTGCACCTGAGTTTAGTGGTGACTGGTTTTCTGTGGACCCAGCTTGGGTTTTAACTTTCTGGTTCTCTCTCGCCGTTTGGGCATCTGGGCTTTATTCTTGGCATTTTGTCGACCGGGAGAATGAAGAGCGTGTCACTGCTAGGTTAGGTTGAGAGTATGCGGGCAGTGGGCAAATCAGCCCTCTTGTGCTTTTTGATCTCCTCACTTGAGATTCAATTTCACGCGACCCTGCCACTTTGATCTGGCCCACGCCTTCATTAACCAGGTCCAACACTTGCCTTTCTTGGATCTTGCCCCTCCTGACAAAGGTAATCGGGTTTGTGGGGGTGTGGCCAGGGTTAGTCGGGGTGTGCCTAGGGTTTGTGGGGGTGTGGCATGATCACTGGGGTGTGCCAAGGGTTTGTGGGGGTGTGTGCCCCCTTGGACTTTAGGATTAGGTTTGAGTGTTGGGCTGGTGGATGTATATGTGTGACTGGGAGAGGTAAGGCTGCAGAATTTTGAGTGGTGAGGTATGAGGTTCTATGGGGCTTAGTGGTGAAGCCAGGTGAATCTGGCATTAGGGTTAGGGTTAGGGTTAGGGTTAGGGTTAGGGTTAGGGTTAGGGTTAGGGTTAGGGTTAGGGTTAGGGTTAGGGTTAGGGTTAGGTTGAGAGTATGCGGGCAGTGGGCAAATCAGCCCTCTTGTGCTTTTTGATCTCCTCACTTGAGATTCAATTTCACGCGACCCTGCCACTTTGATCTGGCCCACGCCTTCATTAACCAGGTCCAACACTTGCCTTTCTTGGATCTTGCCCCTCCTGACAAAGGTAATCGGGTTTGTGGGGGAGTGGCCAGGGTTAGTCGGGGTGTGCCTAGGGTTTGTGGGGGTGTGGCATGATCTCTGGGATGTGCCGAGGGTTTGTGGGGGTGTGTGCCCCCTTGGACTTTAGGATTAGGTTTGAGTGTTGGGCTGGTGGATGTATATGTGTGACTGGGATAGGTAAGGCTGCAGTGTTTGGAGTGGTGAGGTATGAGGTGCTGTGGCGCGCATAGGCTCATGTGGTCAAGCCAGGTGAATCTGGCCCATGCCTTTCATTATCGTGGTCCGACACCACTTGGTTCAATGGACCGGGTGTGCACTGGAACACATCATCAGTAATGCATCCTCGGATCATGGGGTGTTTCGGGTCTTTCATCATTAAACACCCTCCCCGAGATGACCCAGCCGGAGTTGATCAAGCTCGGCTTGTGCTTTCCCATGGACCAGGATAATGAGAGGCATGTAACTATGAGGGTAATGTTGTTTTTAAACATCATTACCTGGCATCTGTGTGCCTGGGATTGCATGGGTTAAATTGGCAGTGTTTACTGGGCATTCGGTGTCTCTGCACCTGAGTTTAGTGGTGACTGGTTTTCTGTGGACCCAGCTTGGGTTTTAACTTTCTGGTTCTCTCTCGCCGTTTGGGCATCTGGGCTTTATTCTTGGCATTTTGTCGACCGGGAGAATGAAGAGCGTGTCACTGCTAGGTTAGGTTGAGAGTATGCGGGCAGTGGGCAAATCAGCCCTCTTGTGCTTTTTGATCTCCTCACTTGAGATTCAATTTCACGCGACCCTGCCACTTTGATCTGGCCCACGCCTTCATTAACCAGGTCCAACACTTGCCTTTCTTGGATCTTGCCCCTCCTGACAAAGGTAATCGGGTTTGTGGGGGTGTGGCCAGGGTTAGTCGGGGTGTGCCTAGGGTTTGTGGGGGTGTGGCATGATCACTGGGGTGTGCCAAGGGTTGTGGGGGTGTGTGCCCCCTTGGACTTTAGGATTAGGTTTGAGTGTTGGGCTGGTGGATGTATATGTGTGACTGGGAGAGGTAAGGCTGCAGAATTTTGAGTGGTGAGGTATGAGGTTCTATGGGGCTTAGTGGTGAAGCCAGGTGAATCTGGCATTAGGGTTAGGGTTAGGGTTAGGGTTAGGGTTAGGTTGAGAGTATGCGGGCAGTGGGCAAATCAGCCCTCTTGTGCTTTTTGATCTCCTCACTTGAGATTCAATTTCACGCGACCCTGCCACTTTGATCTGGCCCACGCCTTCATTAACCAGGTCCAACACTTGCCTTTCTTGGATCTTGCCCCTCCTGACAAAGGTAATCGGGTTTGTGGGGGAAGTGGCCAGGGTTAGTCGGGGTGTGCCTAGGGTTTGTGGGGGTGTGGCATGATCTCTGGGATGTGCCGAGGGTTTGTGGGGGTGTGTGCCCCCTTGGACTTTAGGATTAGGTTTGAGTGTTGGGCTGGTGGATGTATATGTGACTGGGATAGGTAAGGCTGCAGAATTTAGAGTGGTGAGGTATGAGGTGCTGTGGCGCATAGGCTCGTGTGGTGAAGCCAGGTGAATCTGGCCCATGCCTTTCATTATCGTGGTCCGACACCACTTGGTTCAATGGACCGGGTGTGCACTGGGACACATCATCAGTAATGCATCCTCGGATCATCGGGTGTTTCGGGTCTTTCATCATTAAACACCCTCCCCGAGATGACCCAGCCGGAGTTGATCAAGCTCGGCTTGTGTTTTCCCATGGACCAGGATAATGAGAGGCATGTAACTATGAGGGCAACGTTGTTTTTAAACATCATTACCCGGCATCTGTATGCCTGGGATTGCATGGGTTAAATTGACAGTGTTTACTGGGCATTCGGTGTCTCTGCACCTGAGTTTAGTGGTGACTGGTTTTCTGTGGACCCAGCTTGGGTTTAACTTTCTGGTTGTCTCTCGCCGTTTGGGCATCTGGGCTTTATTCTTGGCATTTTGCCGACCGGGAGAATGAAGAGCGTGTCACTGTTAGGTTAGGTTGAGAGTATGCGGGCAGTGGGCAAATCAGCCCTCTTGTGCTTTTTGATCTCCTCACTTGAGATTCAATTTCACGCGACCCTGCCACTTTGATCTGGCCCACGCCTTCATTAACCAGGTCCAACACTTGCCTTTCTTGGATCTTGCCCCTCCTGACAAAGGTAATCGGGTTTGTGGGGGAGTGGCCAGGGTTAGTCGGGGTGTGCCTAGGGTTTGTGGGGGTGTGGCATGATCTCTGGGATGTGCCGAGGGTTTGTGGGGGTGTGTGCCCCCTTGGACTTTAGGATTAGGTTTGAGTGTTGGGCTGGTGGATGTATATGTGACTGGGATAGGTAAGGCTGCAGAATTTAGAGTGGTGAGGTATGAGGTGCTGTGGCGCATAGGCTCGTGTGGTGAAGCCAGGTGAATCTGGCCCATGCCTTTCATTATCGTGGTCCGACACCACTTGGTTCAATGGACCGGGTGTGCACTGGGACACATCATCAGTAATGCATCCTCGGATCATCGGGTGTTTCGGGTCTTTCATCATTAAACACCCTCCCCGAGATGACCCAGCCGGAGTTGATCAAGCTCGGCTTGTGTTTTCCCATGGACCAGGATAATGAGAGGCATGTAACTATGAGGGCAACGTTGTTTTTAAACATCATTACCCGGCATCTGTATGCCTGGGATTGCATGGGTTAAATTGACAGTGTTTACTGGGCATTCGGTGTCTCTGCACCTGAGTTTAGTGGTGACTGGTTTTCTGTGGACCCAGCTTGGGTTTAACTTTCTGGTTGTCTCTCGCCGTTTGGGCATCTGGGCTTTATTCTTGGCATTTTGCCGACCGGGAGAATGAAGAGCGTGTCACTGTTAGGTTAGGTTGAGAGTATGCGGGCAGTGGGCAAATCAGCCCTCTTGTGCTTTTTGATCTCCTCACTTGAGATTCAATCACGCGACCCTGCCACTTTGATCTGGCCCACGCCTTCATTAACCAGGTCCAACACTTGCCTTTCTTGGATCTTGCCCCTCCTGACAAAGGTAATCGGGTTTGTGGGGGAGTGGCCAGGGTTAGTCGGGGTGTGCCTAGGGTTTGTGGGGGTGTGGCATGATCTCTGGGATGTGCCGAGGGTTTGTGGGGGTGTGTGCCCCCTTGGACTTTAGGATTAGGTTTGAGTGTTGGGCTGGTGGATGTATATGTGACTGGGATAGGTAAGGCTGCAGAATTTAGAGTGGTGAGGTATGAGGTGCTGTGGCGCATAGGCTCGTGTGGTGAAGCCAGGTGAATCTGGCCCATGCCTTTCATTATCGTGGTCCGACACCACTTGGGTTCAATGGACCGGGTGTGCACTGGGACACATCATCAGTAATGCATCCTCGGATCATCGGGTGTTTCGGGTCTTTCATCATTAAACACCCTCCCCGAGATGACCCAGCCGGAGTTGATCAAGCTCGGCTTGTGTTTTCCCATGGACCAGGATAATGAGAGGCATGTAACTATGAGGGCAACGTTGTTTTTAAACATCATTACCCGGCATCTGTATGCCTGGGATTGCATGGGTTAAATTGACAGTGTTTACTGGGCATTCGGTGTCTCTGCACCTGAGTTTAGTGGTGACTGGTTTTCTGTGGACCCAGCTTGGGTTTAACTTTCTGGTTGTCTCTCGCCGTTTGGGCATCTGGGCTTTATTCTTGGCATTTTGCCGACCGGGAGAATGAAGAGCGTGTCACTGTTAGGTTAGGTTGAGAGTATGCGGGCAGTGGGCAAATCAGCCCTCTTGTGCTTTTTGATCTCCTCACTTGAGATTCAATTTCACGCGACCCTGCCACTTTGATCTGGCCCACGCCTTCATTAACCAGGTCCAACACTTGCCTTTCTTGGATCTTGCCCCTCCTGACAAAGGTAATCGGGTTTGTGGGGGAGTGGCCAGGGTTAGTCGGGGTGTGCCTAGGGTTTGTGGGGGTGTGGCATGATCTCTGGGATGTGCCGAGGGTTTGTGGGGGTGTGTGCCCCCTTGGACTTTAGGATTAGGTTTGAGTGTTGGGCTGGTGGATGTATATGTGTGACTGGGATAGGTAAGGCTGCAGTGTTTGGAGTGGTGAGGTATGAGGTGCTGTGGCGCGCATAGGCTCATGTGGTCAAGCCAGGTGAATCTGGCCCATGCCTTTCATTATCGTGGTCCGACACCACTTGGTTCAATGGACCGGGTGTGCACTGGAACACATCATCAGTAATGCATCCTCGGATCATGGGGTGTTTCGGGTCTTTCATCATTAAACACCCTCCCCGAGATGACCCAGCCGGAGTTGATCAAGCTCGGCTTGTGCTTTCCCATGGACCAGGATAATGAGAGGCATGTAACTATGAGGGTAATGTTGTTTTTAAACATCATTACCTGGCATCTGTGTGCCTGGGATTGCATGGGTTAAATTGGCAGTGTTTACTGGGCATTCGGTGTCTCTGCACCTGAGTTTAGTGGTGACTGGTTTTCTGTGGACCCAGCTTGGGTTTTAACTTTCTGGTTCTCTCTCGCCGTTTGGGCATCTGGGCTTTATTCTTGGCATTTTGTCGACCGGGAGAATGAAGAGCGTGTCACTGCTAGGTTAGGTTGAGAGTATGCGGGCAGTGGGCAAATCAGCCCTCTTGTGCTTTTTGATCTCCTCACTTGAGATTCAATTTCACGCGACCCTGCCACTTTGATCTGGCCCACGCCTTCATTAACCAGGTCCAACACTTGCCTTTCTTGGATCTTGCCCCTCCTGACAAAGGTAATCGGGTTTGTGGGGGTGTGGCCAGGGTTAGTCGGGGTGTGCCTAGGGTTTGTGGGGGTGTGGCATGATCACTGGGGTGTGCCAAGGGTTTGTGGGGGTGTGTGCCCCCTTGGACTTTAGGATTAGGTTTGAGTGTTGGGCTGGTGGATGTATATGTGTGACTGGGAGAGGTAAGGCTGCAGAATTTTGAGTGGTGAGGTATGAGGTTCTATGGGGCTTAGTGGTGAAGCCAGGTGAATCTGGCATTAGGGTTAGGGTTAGGGTTAGGGTTAGGGTTAGGGTTAGGGTTAGGGTTAGGGTTAGGGTTAGGGTTAGGGTTAGGGTTAGGGTTAGGGTTAGGTTGAGAGTATGCGGGCAGTGGGCAAATCAGCCCTCTTGTGCTTTTTGATCTCCTCACTTGAGATTCAATTTCACGCGACCCTGCCCCTTTGATCTGGCCCACGCCTTCATTAACCAGGTCCAACACTTGCCTTTCTTGGATCTTGCCCCTCCTTCACGCGACCCTGCCACTTTGATCTGGCCCACGCCTTCATTAACCAGGTCCAACACTTGCCTTTCTTGGATCTTGCCCCTCCTTCGCATTAGGGTTAGGGTTAGGGTTAGGGTTAGGGTTAGGGTTAGGGTTAGGGTTAGGGTTAGGTTGAGAGTATGCGGGCAGTGGGCAAATCAGCCCTCTTGTGCTTTTTGATCTCCTCACTTGAGATTCAATTTCACGCGACCCTGCCACTTTGATCTGGCCCACGCCTTCATTAACCAGGTCCAACACTTGCCTTTCTTGGATCTTGCCCCTCCTGACAAAGGTAATCGGGTTTGTGGGGGAGTGGCCAGGGTTAGTCGGGGTGTGCCTGGGGTTTGTGGGGGTGTGGCATGATCTCTGGGATGTGCCGAGGGTTTGTGGGGGTGTGTGCCCCCTTGGACTTTAGGATTAGGTTTGAGTGTTGGGCTGGTGGATGTATATGTGTGACCGGGATAGGTAAGGCTGCAGAGTTTGGAGTGGTGAGGTATGAGGTGCTATGGGGCTTAGTGGTGAAGCCAGGTGAATCTGGCCCATGCCTTTCATTATCGTGGTCCGACACCACTTGGTTCAATGGACCGGGTGTGCACTGGGACACATCATCAGTAATGCATCCTCGGATCATGGGGTGTTTCGGGTCTTTCATCATTAAACACCCTCCCCGAGTTGACCCAGCCGGAGTTGATCAAGCTCGGCTTGTGTTTTCCCATGGAACAGGATAATGAGAGGCATGTAACTATGAGGGTAATGACGTTTTTAAACATCATTACCTGGCATCTGTATGCCTGGGATTGCATGGGTTAAATTGACAGTGTTTACTGGGCATTCGGTGTCTCTGCACCTGAGTTTAGTGGTGACTGGTTTTCTCTGGACCCAGCTTGGGATTAACTTTCTGGTTCTCTCTCGCCGTTTGGGCATCTGGGCTTTATTCTTGGCATTTTGTCGACCGGGAGAATGAAGAGCGTGTCACTGTTAGGTTAGGTTGAGAGTATGCGGGCAGTGGGCAAATCAGCCCTCTTGTGCTTTTTGATCTCCTCACTTGAGATTCAATTTCACGCGACCCTGCCACTTTGATCTGGCCCACGCCTTCATTAACCAGGTCCAACACTTGCCTTTCTTGGATCTTGCCCCTCCTGACAAAGGTAATCGGGTTTGTGGGGGAGTGGCCAGGGTTAGTCGGGGTGTGCCTGGGGTTTGTGGGGGTGTGGCATGATCTCTGGGATGTGCCGAGGGTTTGTGGGGGTGTGTGCCCCCTTGGACTTTAGGATTAGGTTTGAGTGTTGGGCTGGTGGATGTATATGTGTGACCGGGATAGGTAAGGCTGCAGAGTTTGGAGTGGTGAGGTATGAGGTGCTATGGGGCTTAGTGGTGAAGCCAGGTGAATCTGGCCCATGCCTTTCATTATCGTGGTCCGACACCACTTGGTTCAATGGACCGGGTGTGCACTGGGACACATCATCAGTAATGCATCCTCGGATCATGGGGTGTTTCGGGTCTTTCATCATTAAACACCCTCCCCGAGTTGACCCAGCCGGAGTTGATCAAGCTCGGCTTGTGTTTTCCCATGGAACAGGATAATGAGAGGCATGTAACTATGAGGGTAATGACGTTTTTAAACATCATTACCTGGCATCTGTATGCCTGGGATTGCATGGGTTAAATTGACAGTGTTTACTGGGCATTCGGTGTCTCTGCACCTGAGTTTAGTGGTGACTGGTTTTCTCTGGACCCAGCTTGGGATTAACTTTCTGGTTCTCTCTCGCCGTTTGGGCATCTGGGCTTTATTCTTGGCATTTTGTCGACCGGGAGAATGAAGAGCGTGTCACTGTTAGGTTAGGTTGAGAGTATGCGGGCAGTGGGCAAATCAGCCCTCTTGTGCTTTTTGATCTCCTCACTTGAGATTCAATTTCACGCGACCCTGCCACTTTGATCTGGCCCACGCCTTCATTAACCAGGTCCAACACTTGCCTTTCTTGGATCTTGCCCCTCCTGACAAAGGTAATCGGGTTTGTGGGGGAGTGGCCAGGGTTAGTCGGGGTGTGCCTGGGGTTTGTGGGGGTGTGGCATGATCTCTGGGATGTGCCGAGGGTTTGTGGGGGTGTGTGCCCCCTTGGACTTTAGGATTAGGTTTGAGTGTTGGGCTGGTGGATGTATATGTGTGACCGGGATAGGTAAGGCTGCAGAGTTTGGAGTGGTGAGGTATGAGGTGCTATGGGGCTTAGTGGTGAAGCCAGGTGAATCTGGCCCATGCCTTTCATTATCGTGGTCCGACACCACTTGGTTCAATGGACCGGGTGTGCACTGGGACACATCATCAGTAATGCATCCTCGGATCATGGGGTGTTTCGGGTCTTTCATCATTAAACACCCTCCCCGAGTTGACCCAGCCGGAGTTGATCAAGCTCGGCTTGTGTTTTCCCATGGAACAGGATAATGAGAGGCATGTAACTATGAGGGTAATGACGTTTTTAAACATCATTACCTGGCATCTGTATGCCTGGGATTGCATGGGTTAAATTGACAGTGTTTACTGGGCATTCGGTGTCTCTGCACCTGAGTTTAGTGGTGACTGGTTTTCTCTGGACCCAGCTTGGGATTAACTTTCTGGTTCTCTCTCGCCGTTTGGGCATCTGGGCTTTATTCTTGGCATTTTGTCGACCGGGAGAATGAAGAGCGTGTCACTGTTAGGTTAGGTTGAGAGTATGCGGGCAGTGGGCAAATCAGCCCTCTTGTGCTTTTTGATCTCCTCACTTGAGATTCAATTTCACGCGACCCTGCCACTTTGATCTGGCCCACGCCTTCATTAACCAGGTCCAACACTTGCCTTTCTTGGATCTTGCCCCTCCTGACAAAGGTAATCGGGTTTGTGGGGGAGTGGCCAGGGTTAGTCGGGGTGTGCCTGGGGTTTGTGGGGGTGTGGCATGATCTCTGGGATGTGCCGAGGGTTTGTGGGGGTGTGTGCCCCCTTGGACTTTAGGATTAGGTTTGAGTGTTGGGCTGGTGGATGTATATGTGTGACCGGGATAGGTAAGGCTGCAGAGTTTGGAGTGGTGAGGTATGAGGTGCTATGGGGCTTAGTGGTGAAGCCAGGTGAATCTGGCCCATGCCTTTCATTATCGTGGTCCGACACCACTTGGTTCAATGGACCGGGTGTGCACTGGGACACATCATCAGTAATGCATCCTCGGATCATGGGGTGTTTCGGGTCTTTCATCATTAAACACCCTCCCCGAGTTGACCCAGCCGGAGTTGATCAAGCTCGGCTTGTGTTTTCCCATGGAACAGGATAATGAGAGGCATGTAACTATGAGGGTAATGACGTTTTTAAACATCATTACCTGGCATCTGTATGCCTGGGATTGCATGGGTTAAATTGACAGTGTTTACTGGGCATTCGGTGTCTCTGCACCTGAGTTTAGTGGTGACTGGTTTTCTCTGGACCCAGCTTGGGATTAACTTTCTGGTTCTCTCTCGCCGTTTGGGCATCTGGGCTTTATTCTTGGCATTTTGTCGACCGGGAGAATGAAGAGCGTGTCACTGTTAGGTTAGGTTGAGAGTATGCGGGCAGTGGGCAAATCAGCCCTCTTGTGCTTTTTGATCTCCTCACTTGAGATTCAATTTCACGCGACCCTGCCACTTTGATCTGGCCCACGCCTTCATTAACCAGGTCCAACACTTGCCTTTCTTGGATCTTGCCCCTCCTGACAAAGGTAATCGGGTTTGTGGGGGAGTGGCCAGGGTTAGTCGGGGTGTGCCTGGGGTTTGTGGGGGTGTGGCATGATCTCTGGGATGTGCCGAGGGTTTGTGGGGGTGTGTGCCCCCTTGGACTTTAGGATTAGGTTTGAGTGTTGGGCTGGTGGATGTATATGTGTGACCGGGATAGGTAAGGCTGCAGAGTTTGGAGTGGTGAGGTATGAGGTGCTATGGGGCTTAGTGGTGAAGCCAGGTGAATCTGGCCCATGCCTTTCATTATCGTGGTCCGACACCACTTGGTTCAATGGACCGGGTGTGCACTGGGACACATCATCAGTAATGCATCCTCGGATCATGGGGTGTTTCGGGTCTTTCATCATTAAACACCCTCCCCGAGTTGACCCAGCCGGAGTTGATCAAGCTCGGCTTGTGTTTTCCCATGGAACAGGATAATGAGAGGCATGTAACTATGAGGGTAATGACGTTTTTAAACATCATTACCTGGCATCTGTATGCCTGGGATTGCATGGGTTAAATTGACAGTGTTTACTGGGCATTCGGTGTCTCTGCACCTGAGTTTAGTGGTGACTGGTTTTCTCTGGACCCAGCTTGGGATTAACTTTCTGGTTCTCTCTCGCCGTTTGGGCATCTGGGCTTTATTCTTGGCATTTTGTCGACCGGGAGAATGAAGAGCGTGTCACTGTTAGGTTAGGTTGAGAGTATGCGGGCAGTGGGCAAATCAGCCCTCTTGTGCTTTTTGATCTCCTCACTTGAGATTCAATTTCACGCGACCCTGCCACTTTGATCTGGCCCACGCCTTCATTAACCAGGTCCAACACTTGCCTTTCTTGGATCTTGCCCCTCCTGACAAAGGTAATCGGGTTTGTGGGGGAGTGGCCAGGGTTAGTCGGGGTGTGCCTGGGGTTTGTGGGGGTGTGGCATGATCTCTGGGATGTGCCGAGGGTTTGTGGGGGTGTGTGCCCCCTTGGACTTTAGGATTAGGTTTGAGTGTTGGGCTGGTGGATGTATATGTGTGACCGGGATAGGTAAGGCTGCAGAGTTTGGAGTGGTGAGGTATGAGGTGCTATGGGGCTTAGTGGTGAAGCCAGGTGAATCTGGCCCATGCCTTTCATTATCGTGGTCCGACACCACTTGGTTCAATGGACCGGGTGTGCACTGGGACACATCATCAGTAATGCATCCTCGGATCATGGGGTGTTTCGGGTCTTTCATCATTAAACACCCTCCCCGAGTTGACCCAGCCGGAGTTGATCAAGCTCGGCTTGTGTTTTCCCATGGAACAGGATAATGAGAGGCATGTAACTATGAGGGTAATGACGTTTTTAAACATCATTACCTGGCATCTGTATGCCTGGGATTGCATGGGTTAAATTGACAGTGTTTACTGGGCATTCGGTGTCTCTGCACCTGAGTTTAGTGGTGACTGGTTTTCTCTGGACCCAGCTTGGGATTAACTTTCTGGTTCTCTCTCGCCGTTTGGGCATCTGGGCTTTATTCTTGGCATTTTGTCGACCGGGAGAATGAAGAGCGTGTCACTGTTAGGTTAGGTTGAGAGTATGCGGGCAGTGGGCAAATCAGCCCTCTTGTGCTTTTTGATCTCCTCACTTGAGATTCAATTTCACGCGACCCTGCCACTTTGATCTGGCCCACGCCTTCATTAACCAGGTCCAACACTTGCCTTTCTTGGATCTTGCCCCTCCTGACAAAGGTAATCGGGTTTGTGGGGGAGTGGCCAGGGTTAGTCGGGGTGTGCCTGGGGTTTGTGGGGGTGTGGCATGATCTCTGGGATGTGCCGAGGGTTTGTGGGGGTGTGTGCCCCCTTGGACTTTAGGATTAGGTTTGAGTGTTGGGCTGGTGGATGTATATGTGTGACCGGGATAGGTAAGGCTGCAGAGTTTGGAGTGGTGAGGTATGAGGTGCTATGGGGCTTAGTGGTGAAGCCAGGTGAATCTGGCCCATGCCTTTCATTATCGTGGTCCGACACCACTTGGTTCAATGGACCGGGTGTGCACTGGGACACATCATCAGTAATGCATCCTCGGATCATGGGGTGTTTCGGGTCTTTCATCATTAAACACCCTCCCCGAGTTGACCCAGCCGGAGTTGATCAAGCTCGGCTTGTGTTTTCCCATGGAACAGGATAATGAGAGGCATGTAACTATGAGGGTAATGACGTTTTTAAACATCATTACCTGGCATCTGTATGCCTGGGATTGCATGGGTTAAATTGACAGTGTTTACTGGGCATTCGGTGTCTCTGCACCTGAGTTTAGTGGTGACTGGTTTTCTCTGGACCCAGCTTGGGATTAACTTTCTGGTTCTCTCTCGCCGTTTGGGCATCTGGGCTTTATTCTTGGCATTTTGTCGACCGGGAGAATGAAGAGCGTGTCACTGTTAGGTTAGGTTGAGAGTATGCGGGCAGTGGGCAAATCAGCCCTCTTGTGCTTTTTGATCTCCTCACTTGAGATTCAATTTCACGCGACCCTGCCACTTTGATCTGGCCCACGCCTTCATTAACCAGGTCCAACACTTGCCTTTCTTGGATCTTGCCCCTCCTGACAAAGGTAATCGGGTTTGTGGGGGAGTGGCCAGGGTTAGTCGGGGTGTGCCTGGGGTTTGTGGGGGTGTGGCATGATCTCTGGGATGTGCCGAGGGTTTGTGGGGGTGTGTGCCCCCTTGGACTTTAGGATTAGGTTTGAGTGTTGGGCTGGTGGATGTATATGTGTGACCGGGATAGGTAAGGCTGCAGAGTTTGGAGTGGTGAGGTATGAGGTGCTATGGGGCTTAGTGGTGAAGCCAGGTGAATCTGGCCCATGCCTTTCATTATCGTGGTCCGACACCACTTGGTTCAATGGACCGGGTGTGCACTGGGACACATCATCAGTAATGCATCCTCGGATCATGGGGTGTTTCGGGTCTTTCATCATTAAACACCCTCCCCGAGTTGACCCAGCCGGAGTTGATCAAGCTCGGCTTGTGTTTTCCCATGGAACAGGATAATGAGAGGCATGTAACTATGAGGGTAATGACGTTTTTAAACATCATTACCTGGCATCTGTATGCCTGGGATTGCATGGGTTAAATTGACAGTGTTTACTGGGCATTCGGTGTCTCTGCACCTGAGTTTAGTGGTGACTGGTTTTCTCTGGACCCAGCTTGGGATTAACTTTCTGGTTCTCTCTCGCCGTTTGGGCATCTGGGCTTTATTCTTGGCATTTTGTCGACCGGGAGAATGAAGAGCGTGTCACTGTTAGGTTAGGTTGAGAGTATGCGGGCAGTGGGCAAATCAGCCCTCTTGTGCTTTTTGATCTCCTCACTTGAGATTCAATTTCACGCGACCCTGCCACTTTGATCTGGCCCACGCCTTCATTAACCAGGTCCAACACTTGCCTTTCTTGGATCTTGCCCCTCCTGACAAAGGTAATCGGGTTTGTGGGGGAGTGGCCAGGGTTAGTCGGGGTGTGCCTGGGGTTTGTGGGGGTGTGGCATGATCTCTGGGATGTGCCGAGGGTTTGTGGGGGTGTGTGCCCCCTTGGACTTTAGGATTAGGTTTGAGTGTTGGGCTGGTGGATGTATATGTGTGACCGGGATAGGTAAGGCTGCAGAGTTTGGAGTGGTGAGGTATGAGGTGCTATGGGGCTTAGTGGTGAAGCCAGGTGAATCTGGCCCATGCCTTTCATTATCGTGGTCCGGGTTAGGGTTAGGGTTAGGGTTAGGGTTAGGGTTAGGGTTAGGTTGAGAGTATGCGGGCAGTGGGCAAATCAGCCCTCTTGTGCTTTTTGATCTCCTCACTTGAGATTCAATTTCACGCGACCCTGCCACTTTGATCTGGCCCACGCCTTCATTAACCAGGTCCAACACTTGCCTTTCTTGGATCTTGCCCCTCCTGACAAAGGTAATCGGGTTTGTGGGGGAGTGGCCAGGGTTAGTCGGGGTGTGCCTAGGGTTTGTGGGGGTGTGGCATGATCTCTGGGATGTGCCGAGGGTTTGTGGGGGAGTGTGCCCCCTTGGACTTTAGGATTAGGTTTGAGTGTTGGGCTGGTGGATGTATATGTGTGACGGGGATAGGTAAGGCTGCAGAGTTTTGAGTGGTGAGGTATGAGGTGCTATGGCGCATAGGCTCGTGTGGTGAAGCCAGGTGAATCTGGCCCATGCCTTTCATTATCGTGGTCCGACACCACTTGGTTCAGTGAACCGGGTGTGCACTGGGACACATCATCAGTAATGCATCCTCGGATCATGGGGTGTTTCGGGTCTTTCATCATTAAACACCCTCCCCGAGATGACCCAGCCGGAGTTGATCAAGCTCGGCTTGTGTTTTCCCATGGACCAGGATAATGAGAGGCATGTAACTATGGGGGTAATGACGTTTTTAAACATCATTACCTGGCATCTGTATGCCTGGGGATGCATGGGTTAAATTGACAGTGTTTACTGGGCATTCGGTGTCTCTGCACCTGAGTTTAGTGGTGACTTGTTTTCTGTGGACCCAGCTTGGGATTAACTTTCTGGTTCTCTCTTGCCGTTTGGGCATCTGGGCTTTGTTCTTGGCATTTTGTCGACCGGGAGAATGAAGAGCGTGTCACTGTTAGGTTAGGTTGAGAGTATGCGGGCAGTGGGCAAATCAGCCCTCTTGTGCTTTTTGATCTCCTCACTTGAGATTCAATTTCACGCGACCCTGCCACTTTGATCTGGCCCACGCCTTCATTAACCAGGTCCAACACTTGCCTTTCTTGGATCTTGCCCCTCCTGACAAAGGTAATCGGGTTTGTGGGGGAGTGGCCAGGGTTAGTCGGGGTGTGCCTAGGGTTTGTGGGGGTGTGGCATGATCTCTGGGATGTGCCGAGGGTTTGTGGGGGAGTGTGCCCCCTTGGACTTTAGGATTAGGTTTGAGTGTTGGGCTGGTGGATGTATATGTGTGACGGGGATAGGTAAGGCTGCAGAGTTTTGAGTGGTGAGGTATGAGGTGCTATGGCGCATAGGCTCGTGTGGTGAAGCCAGGTGAATCTGGCCCATGCCTTTCATTATCGTGGTCCGACACCACTTGGTTCAGTGAACCGGGTGTGCACTGGGACACATCATCAGTAATGCATCCTCGGATCATGGGGTGTTTCGGGTCTTTCATCATTAAACACCCTCCCCGAGATGACCCAGCCGGAGTTGATCAAGCTCGGCTTGTGTTTTCCCATGGACCAGGATAATGAGAGGCATGTAACTATGGGGGTAATGACGTTTTTAAACATCATTACCTGGCATCTGTATGCCTGGGGATGCATGGGTTAAATTGACAGTGTTTACTGGGCATTCGGTGTCTCTGCACCTGAGTTTAGTGGTGACTTGTTTTCTGTGGACCCAGCTTGGGATTAACTTTCTGGTTCTCTCTTGCCGTTTGGGCATCTGGGCTTTGTTCTTGGCATTTTGTCGACCGGGAGAATGAAGAGCGTGTCACTGTTAGGTTAGGTTGAGAGTATGCGGGCAGTGGGCAAATCAGCCCTCTTGTGCTTTTTGATCTCCTCACTTGAGATTCAATTTCACGCGACCCTGCCACTTTGATCTGGCCCACGCCTTCATTAACCAGGTCCAACACTTGCCTTTCTTGGATCTTGCCCCTCCTGACAAAGGTAATCGGGTTTGTGGGGGAGTGGCCAGGGTTAGTCGGGGTGTGCCTAGGGTTTGTGGGGGTGTGGCATGATCTCTGGGATGTGCCGAGGGTTTGTGGGGGAGTGTGCCCCCTTGGACTTTAGGATTAGGTTTGAGTGTTGGGCTGGTGGATGTATATGTGTGACGGGGATAGGTAAGGCTGCAGAGTTTTGAGTGGTGAGGTATGAGGTGCTATGGCGCATAGGCTCGTGTGGTGAAGCCAGGTGAATCTGGCCCATGCCTTTCATTATCGTGGTCCGACACCACTTGGTTCAGTGAACCGGGTGTGCACTGGGACACATCATCAGTAATGCATCCTCGGATCATGGGGTGTTTCGGGTCTTTCATCATTAAACACCCTCCCCGAGATGACCCAGCCGGAGTTGATCAAGCTCGGCTTGTGTTTTCCCATGGACCAGGATAATGAGAGGCATGTAACTATGGGGGTAATGACGTTTTTAAACATCATTACCTGGCATCTGTATGCCTGGGGATGCATGGGTTAAATTGACAGTGTTTACTGGGCATTCGGTGTCTCTGCACCTGAGTTTAGTGGTGACTTGTTTTCTGTGGACCCAGCTTGGGATTAACTTTCTGGTTCTCTCTTGCCGTTTGGGCATCTGGGCTTTGTTCTTGGCATTTTGTCGACCGGGAGAATGAAGAGCGTGTCACTGTTAGGTTAGGTTGAGAGTATGCGGGCAGTGGGCAAATCAGCCCTCTTGTGCTTTTTGATCTCCTCACTTGAGATTCAATTTCACGCGACCCTGCCACTTTGATCTGGCCCACGCCTTCATTAACCAGGTCCAACACTTGCCTTTCTTGGATCTTGCCCCTCCTGACAAAGGTAATCGGGTTTGTGGGGGAGTGGCCAGGGTTAGTCGGGGTGTGCCTAGGGTTTGTGGGGGTGTGGCATGATCTCTGGGATGTGCCGAGGGTTTGTGGGGGAGTGTGCCCCCTTGGACTTTAGGATTAGGTTTGAGTGTTGGGCTGGTGGATGTATATGTGTGACGGGGATAGGTAAGGCTGCAGAGTTTTGAGTGGTGAGGTATGAGGTGCTATGGCGCATAGGCTCGTGTGGTGAAGCCAGGTGAATCTGGCCCATGCCTTTCATTATCGTGGTCCGACACCACTTGGTTCAGTGAACCGGGTGTGCACTGGGACACATCATCAGTAATGCATCCTCGGATCATGGGGTGTTTCGGGTCTTTCATCATTAAACACCCTCCCCGAGATGACCCAGCCGGAGTTGATCAAGCTCGGCTTGTGTTTTCCCATGGACCAGGATAATGAGAGGCATGTAACTATGGGGGTAATGACGTTTTTAAACATCATTACCTGGCATCTGTATGCCTGGGGATGCATGGGTTAAATTGACAGTGTTTACTGGGCATTCGGTGTCTCTGCACCTGAGTTTAGTGGTGACTTGTTTTCTGTGGACCCAGCTTGGGATTAACTTTCTGGTTCTCTCTTGCCGTTTGGGCATCTGGGCTTTGTTCTTGGCATTTTGTCGACCGGGAGAATGAAGAGCGTGTCACTGTTAGGTTAGGTTGAGAGTATGCGGGCAGTGGGCAAATCAGCCCTCTTGTGCTTTTTGATCTCCTCACTCGAGATTCAATTTCACGCGACCCTGCCACTTTGATCTGGCCCACGCCTTCATTAACCAGGTCCAACACTTGCCTTTCTTGGATCTTGCCCCTCCTGACAAAGGTAATCGGGTTTGTGGGGGAGTGGCCAGGGTTAGTCGGGGTGTGCCTAGGGTTTGTGGGGGTGTGGCATCATCTCTGGGATGTGCCGAGGGTTTGTGGGGGTGTGTGCCCCCTTGGACTTTAGGATTAGGTTTGAGTGTTGGGCTGGTGGATGTATATGTGTGACTGGGATAGGTAAGGCTGCAGAGTTTGGAGTGGTGAGGTATGAGGTGCTGTGGCGCATAGGCTCATGTGGTCAAGCCAGGTGAATCTGGCCCATGCCTTTCATTATCGTGGTCCGACACCACTTGGTTCAATGGACCGGGTGTGCACTGGAACACATCATCAGTAATGCATCCTCGGATCATGGGGTGTTTCGGGTCTTTCATCATTAAACACCCTCCCCGAGATGACCCAGCCGGAGTTGATCAAGCTCGGCTTGTGTTTTCCCATGGACCAGGATAATGAGAGGCATGTAACTATGAGGGTAATGACGTTTTTAAACATCATTACCTGGCATCTGTATGCCTGGGGATGCATGGGTTAAATTGACAGTGCTTACTGGGCATTCGGTGTCTCTGCACCTGAGTTTAGTGGTGACTTGTTTTCTGTGGACCCAGCTTGGGTTTAACTTTCTGGTTCTCTCTTGCCGTTTGGGCATCTGGGCTTTGTTCTTGGCATTTTGTCGACCGGGAGAATGAAGAGCGTGTCACTGTTAGGTTAGGTTGAGAGTATGCGGGCAGTGGGCAAATCAGCCCTCTTGTGCTTTTTGATCTCCTCACTCGAGATTCAATTTCACGCGACCCTGCCACTTTGATCTGGCCCACGCCTTCATTAACCAGGTCCAACACTTGCCTTTCTTGGATCTTGCCCCTCCTGACAAAGGTAATCGGGTTTGTGGGGGAGTGGCCAGGGTTAGTCGGGGTGTGCCTAGGGTTTGTGGGGGTGTGGCATCATCTCTGGGATGTGCCGAGGGTTTGTGGGGGTGTGTGCCCCCTTGGACTTTAGGATTAGGTTTGAGTGTTGGGCTGGTGGATGTATATGTGTGACTGGGATAGGTAAGGCTGCAGAGTTTGGAGTGGTGAGGTATGAGGTGCTGTGGCGCATAGGCTCATGTGGTCAAGCCAGGTGAATCTGGCCCATGCCTTTCATTATCGTGGTCCGACACCACTTGGTTCAATGGACCGGGTGTGCACTGGAACACATCATCAGTAATGCATCCTCGGATCATGGGGTGTTTCGGGTCTTTCATCATTAAACACCCTCCCCGAGATGACCCAGCCGGAGTTGATCAAGCTCGGCTTGTGTTTTCCCATGGACCAGGATAATGAGAGGCATGTAACTATGAGGGTAATGACGTTTTTAAACATCATTACCTGGCATCTGTATGCCTGGGGATGCATGGGTTAAATTGACAGTGCTTACTGGGCATTCGGTGTCTCTGCACCTGAGTTTAGTGGTGACTTGTTTTCTGTGGACCCAGCTTGGGTTTAACTTTCTGGTTCTCTCTTGCCGTTTGGGCATCTGGGCTTTGTTCTTGGCATTTTGTCGACCGGGAGAATGAAGAGCGTGTCACTGTTAGGTTAGGTTGAGAGTATGCGGGCAGTGGGCAAATCAGCCCTCTTGTGCTTTTTGATCTCCTCACTCGAGATTCAATTTCACGCGACCCTGCCACTTTGATCTGGCCCACGCCTTCATTAACCAGGTCCAACACTTGCCTTTCTTGGATCTTGCCCCTCCTGACAAAGGTAATCGGGTTTGTGGGGGAGTGGCCAGGGTTAGTCGGGGTGTGCCTAGGGTTTGTGGGGGTGTGGCATCATCTCTGGGATGTGCCGAGGGTTTGTGGGGGTGTGTGCCCCCTTGGACTTTAGGATTAGGTTTGAGTGTTGGGCTGGTGGATGTATATGTGTGACTGGGATAGGTAAGGCTGCAGAGTTTGGAGTGGTGAGGTATGAGGTGCTGTGGCGCATAGGCTCATGTGGTCAAGCCAGGTGAATCTGGCCCATGCCTTTCATTATCGTGGTCCGACACCACTTGGTTCAATGGACCGGGTGTGCACTGGAACACATCATCAGTAATGCATCCTCGGATCATGGGGTGTTTCGGGTCTTTCATCATTAAACACCCTCCCCGAGATGACCCAGCCGGAGTTGATCAAGCTCGGCTTGTGTTTTCCCATGGACCAGGATAATGAGAGGCATGTAACTATGAGGGTAATGACGTTTTTAAACATCATTACCTGGCATCTGTATGCCTGGGGATGCATGGGTTAAATTGACAGTGCTTACTGGGCATTCGGTGTCTCTGCACCTGAGTTTAGTGGTGACTTGTTTTCTGTGGACCCAGCTTGGGTTTAACTTTCTGGTTCTCTCTTGCCGTTTGGGCATCTGGGCTTTGTTCTTGGCATTTTGTCGACCGGGAGAATGAAGAGCGTGTCACTGCTAGGTTAGGTTGAGAGTATGCGGGCAGTGGGCAAATCAGCCCTCTTGTGCTTTTTGATCTCCTCACTTGAGATTCAATTTCACGCGACCCTGCCACTTTGATCTGGCCCACGCCTTCATTAACCAGGTCCAACACTTGCCTTTCTTGGATCTTGCCCCTCCTGACAAAGGTAATCGGGTTTGTGGGGGTGTGGCCAGGGTTAGTCGGGGTGTGCCTAGGGTTTGTGGGGGTGTGGCATGATCACTGGGGTGTGCCAAGGGTTTGTGGGGGTGTGTGCCCCCTTGGACTTTAGGATTAGGTTTGAGTGTTGGGCTGGTGGATGTATATGTGTGACTGGGAGAGGTAAGGCTGCAGAATTTTGAGTGGTGAGGTATGAGGTTCTATGGGGCTTAGTGGTGAAGCCAGGTGAATCTGGCATTAGGGTTAGGGTTAGGGTTAGGGTTAGGGTTAGGGTTAGGGTTAGGGTTAGGGTTAGGGTTAGGGTTAGGTTGAGAGTATGCGGGCAGTGGGCAAATCAGCCCTCTTGTGCTTTTTGATCTCCTCACTTGAGATTCAATTTCACGCGACCCTGCCACTTTGATCTGGCCCACGCCTTCATTAACCAGGTCCAACACTTGCCTTTCTTGGATCTTGCCCCTCCTGACAAAGGTAATCGGGTTTGTGGGGGAGTGGCCAGGGTTAGTCGGGGTGTGCCTAGGGTTTGTGGGGGTGTGGCATGATCTCTGGGATGTGCCGAGGGTTTGTGGGGGTGTGTGCCCCCT
>NW_027274781.1:0-81912 GCF_030028105.1 Mobula birostris
TAGCTTCCTAATTATTGCTGTGTTTTCGTATGCCTATCATACCTTCCCCTATATGGCTGTGTTTTCACGCACCTCTCATAGCTTCCCCTACATCGCTGTGTTTTCACGCACCTCTCATACCGTCCTCTATATCGCTGGCATTTTCATGCACCTCTCATCGCTTCCCCTATATCGATGTGTTTTCAAGCACCTCTCATACCTTCAGGTATATCACTGTATTTTCGCGCACCTGTCATACCTTCTACTATATCGTCGTGTTTTCGTGCACCTCCCATAGCTTCCCATATATCACTGTGTTTTCACACTCGTCGCATACCTACCCCTATATCACTGTGTTTTCACGCACGTCCCATACCTTCCTATATATTGCTGTGTTTTCCGCGCCCCTCCCATAACGTCCCCAATATCGCTCTGTTTTCGCACACCTCTTATACCTTCCCCTGTATCGCTGTGTTTTCGCACACCTCCCATAGCTTCCCTATATCGCTGTGTTTTCGTGCACCTCTCATACTTTCCCATATATAACTGAGTAAACGCTCCCCTCCTCACAGCTTCCCCTATATTGCTCTGTTTTCTTGCACCTGTCCATACCTTCCCCTATATCGCCGTGTTTTTGCGCACCTCCCATAGCTTCCCTATGTCGTTGTGTATTTTGCGCACCTCTCATACCTTCCACTATATCAATGAGTTTTGCGTACCACTCATAGCTTCCCCTGTGTTGCAGTGTTTCTCACAGCTCGCATACCTTCCCCTATATCGTCGTGTTTCGCGTACCTCTCATACCTTGCACTATATTGATGTGTTTTCGCACACCTCTCATACCTTCCCCTATATCGCTGTTTTTTCTGCACCTCCCATAGCTTCCCATTTTACGCCGTGTTATCGCGCACTTTCTCATAGCTTCCCATATATTGCGATGTTTTCACGCACCTCTCATAACTTCCCCCAAATTGCCGCATTTTTGCGCACCTCGCATACCTTCCCCTATGTTGTTGTGTTTCGCGGCACCTCTCATACCTTCCCCTATATCACTGTGTTTACGCGCATCTCGCGTACCTACCCCTATATCACTGTGTTTTCAAGCACCTCTTATACCTTCACGTATATCGCCTTGTGTTCGCGCACCTCCCATTGCTTCCCCTATATCAACCTGTTTTCGTGCACCTCTCATACCTTCTCCTATATCGCTTTTTTTTCGCACACCTCTCATAGCTTCCCCTATATCGCTGTGTATTCGCACACCTCTCATAGCTTCCCCTGTATCGTGGTGTTTTTGCGCACCTCTCATAAACACATATATCGATGTGTTTTCGCGCACCTCTCGTAGCTTGCCCTGTATCGATGTGTTTTCGCGCACCTCTCATACCTGCCTCTATATCACCGTGTTTCGCAGATCTCTCATAGCTTCCCCTATATCGCTGTGTTTTCGCTTGCCTCACATACCTTCCCCTATATCATTGTGTTTTCGTGCACCTCTCATACCTACCTCTGTATCGATGTGTTTTCGCGCGTCTCTCATACCTTCCGCTATATCGCTGTGTTATCAAGCAGCTTTATAGCTTCCCCTATATTGCTGCGTTTTTGCATACCTCCCATAGCTTCCGCTATATCGCTGTTTTCACACACCTCTCTTGGCTTCCACTAGATCGCTGTGTTTTCACGCACCTCACATAGCGTCCCCTATATCGCCAAGGTTTCGCACACCTCCCATAGCTTCCCCTATATTGCTGTGTTTTCTCGTACCGCTTGATACCCGTTCCCCTATATCGCTCTGTTGTCGTGCAGCTCCCATGGCTTCCCATATATCGTTCTGTTTTTGCGCACCTCTGATACCTTCCCCTATATCGTGGTGTTTTTGCGCACCTCGCATTACCTTCCCTATATTTCTGTGTTTTCGTGCACCTCTCATACCTTTACTTATATCGCCTTGTGTTCGCACATCTCCCATTGCTCCACTATATCACCGTGTTTTTGCGCACCTCTTATACCTTCTCCTATATCGCTGCGTTTTCGCACACCTCTCATAGCTTCCCCTATATCGCTGTGTTCTCGCACAACTCGCATACCTTCCCTTATATCATTGTGTTTTCACGCACCTCTGATACCTACCGCTGATCGATGTGTTTTCGCGCACCTCTAAAACCTTTTCCTATATCGCTGTGTTATCAAGCAGCTTTCATAGCTTCCCTATATTGCTGTGTTTCCTTGCACATTCCCATAGCTTCCCATATATCGCTGTGTTTTCGCGCACCACTCATACCTTCCGCTACATCGCTGTGTTTTCGCGCACCTCTTATACCTTCTCCTATATCGCCGTCTTTTTGCACACCTTCCGTAGCTTCCCCTATATTGCTGTCCTTTCTTGCACCTGTCATACCTTCCACTATATCGCCGTGTTTTCACGCACCTCTCATAGCTTCCCCTACATCGCTGTGTTTTCGCGCACCTCGCATACCTTCCCCTATGTCGTTGTGTTTTCGTGCACCTCGCATACCTTCCACTATATCGATATGTTTTCGCGCACCTTTCATAGCTTCCCTACATCGCTGTGTTTTCATGCAACTCTCACCTTCTCCTATATCGCCGTCTTTTTATGCACCTTCCATAGCTTCGCCTATATTGCTGTGTTTTCTTGCACCTGTCATACCTTCCTCTATATCACTGTGTTTTCGCGCACCTCCCATAGCTCCCATATATCACTGTTTTCACACTCTCGCATACCTACCCCTATATCACTGTGTATTCACGCACGTCCCATACCTTCCCATATATTGCTGAGTTTTCGCACACCTCCCATAGCTTCCCCTATATCGTTGTGTTTTCGCGCACAGTCTCAGAGCTTCCCTAGATTGCCATGTTTTCGCGCACCTCCCATACCTTCCCAATATGGCTGTGTTTTCGCACACTTTTTATACCTTCCCCTGTATCGCTGTGTTTTCGTACACCTCCCATAGCTTCCCCTATATCACCGTGTATTTCGCGCACCTCTTATAGCTTCCCCTATATCGCTGTGTTTTCATGCACCACGCATTACCTTCCCCTATGTCATTGTGTTTTTGCACACCCCTCATACCTTCCCCTACATCACTGTGTTATGAAGCAGATTTCATAGGTTCCACTATATTGCTGTGTTTTCGCGCACCTCTCATACCTTCTCCTATATCGCCGCGTTATTGCACGCCTCTATAGCTTCCCCTATATCGCTGTGTTTTCGCACAACTCGCATACCTTCCCCTATATCGTTGTGTTCTTGCGCACCTCTGTTAGCTTCCCCTGTATCGATGTGTTTTGCGCTTCTCTCATTCCTGCCCCTATATCGCCGTGTTTCGCAGACCTCTCATAGCTTCCCCTATATCACTGTTGTTTTCGCTTACCTCGCGTACCTTCCCCTATATCATTGTGTTTTCGCACACCTCTGATACCTACCACTGTATCGATTTGTTTTTGCGCACCTCTAAAACCTTCCCCTATATCGCTGTGTTATCAAGCAGCTTTCATAGCTTCCCCTATATTGCTGTGTTTTCGCATACCTCCCATAACTTCCCATATATCGCTGTGTTTTCGCGCACCTCTCGAATCTTCCCCTATATCACTGCGTTTTTGAGCAGCTCTCATACTTCCCCTATTTCACCGTGTTTTCACACACCTCCCATAGCTTCCTAATTATTGCTGTGTTTTCGTATGCCTATCATACCTTCCCCTATATGGCTGTGTTTTCGCGTACCTCTCATAGCTTCCCCTACATCGCTGTGTTTTCGCGCACCAGTCATACCTTCCACTACATCGCTGTGTTTTCGCGCACATTCTCATACCTTCTCCTATATCGCTGTCTTTTTACGCACCTCTGTAGTTTCCCCTATATTGCTGTGTTTTCTTGCACCTGTCATACCTTCCACTATATCGCCGTGTTTTTGCGCACCTCTCATAGCTTTCCCTACATCACTGTGTTTTCGCGCACCTCGCATACCTTCCCCTATGTCATTGTGTTTTCGTGCACCTCTCATACTTTCCACTATATCGATGTGTTTCGCGCACCTGTCATAGATTCCCCTACATTGCTGTGTTTTCATGCAACTCTCACCTTCTCCTATATCGCCGTCTTTTTATGCACCTTCCATAGCTACGCCTATATTGCTGTGTTTTCCTTGCACCTGTCATACCTTATCCTCTATATCACTGTGTTTTCGCGCACCTCCCATAGCTCCCCATATATCACTGTTTTCACACTCCTCGCATACCTACCCCTATATCACTGTGTATTCACGCACGTCCATACCTTCCCATATATTGCTGAGTTTTCGCACACCTCCCATAGCTTCCCCTATATCGTTGTGTTTTCGCGCACGTCTCAGAGCTTCCCCTAGATTGCCATGTTTTCGCGCACCTCCCATACCTTCCCAATATGGCTGTGTTTTCGCACACTTTTTATACCTTCCCCTGTATCGCTGTGTTTTTCGTACACCTCCCATAGCTTCCCCTATATCAGCCGTGTTTTCGCGCACCTCTTATAGCTTCCCCTATATCGCTGTGTTTTCATGCACCCCGCATACCTTCCCCTATGTCATTGTGTTTTTGCACACCCCTCATACCTTCCCCTACATCACTGTGTTATGAAGCAGATTTCATAGGTTCCACTATATTGCTGTGTTTTCGCGCACCTCTCATACCTTCTCCTATATCGCCGCGTTATTGCACGCCTCTAATAGCTTCCCCTATATCGCTGTGTTTTCGCACAACTCGCATACCTTCCCCTATATCGTTGTGTTCTTGCGCACCTCTGTTAGCTTCCCCTGTATCGATGTGTTTTTGCGCTTCTCTCATTCCTGCCCCTATATCGCCGTGTTTTCGCAGACCTCTCATAGCTTCCCCTATATCACTGTGTTTTCGCTTACCTCGCGTTACCTTCCCCTATATCATTGTGTTTTCGCACACCTCTGATACCTACCACTGTATCGATTTGTTTTTGGCGCACCTCTAAAACCTTCCCCTATATCGCTGTGTTATCAAGCAGCTTTCATAGCTTCCCCTATATTGCTGTGTTTTCGCATACCTCCCATAACTTCCCATATATCGCTGTGTTTTCGCGCACCTCTCGAATCTTCCCCTATATCACTGCGTTTTGAGCAGCTCTCATACCTTCCCCTATTTCACCGTGTTTTCACACACCTCCCATAGCTTCCTAATTATTGCTGTGTTTTCGTATGCCTATCATACCTTCCCGTATATGGCTGTGTTTTCGCGTACCTCTCATAGCTTCCCCTACATCGCTGTGTTTTCGCGCACCAGTCATACCTTCCACTACATCGCTGTGTTTTCGCGCACTTCTCATACCTTCTCCTATATCGCTGTCTTTTTACGCACCTTCTGTAGTTTCCCCTATATTGCTGTGTTTTCTTGCACCTGTCATACCTTCCCACTATATCGCCGTGTTTTTGCGCACCTCTCATAGCTTTCCCTACATCACTGTGTTTTCGCGCACCTCGCATACCTTCCCCTATGTCATTGTGTTTTCGTGCACCTCTCATACTTTCCACTATATCGATGTGTTTTCGCGCACCTGTCATAGATTCCCCTACATTGCTGTGTTTTCATGCAACTCTCACCTTCTCCTATATCGCCGTCTTTTTATGCACCTTCCATAGCTTCGCCTATATTGCTGTGTTTTCCTTGCACCTGTCATACCTTCCTCTATATCACTGTGTTTTCGCGCACCTCCCATAGCTCCCCATATATCACTGTTTTCACACTCCTTGCATACCTACCCCTATATCACTGTGTATTCACGCACGTCCCATACCTTCCCATATATTGCTGAGTTTTCGCACACCTCCCATAGCTTCCCCTATATCGTTGTGTTTTCGCGCACGTCTCAGAGCTTCCCCTAGATTGCCATGTTTTCGCGCACCTCCCATACCTTCCCAATATGGCTGTGTTTTCGCACACTTTTTATACCTTCCCCTGTATCGCTGTGTTTTCGTACACCTCCCATAGCTTCCCCTATATCACCGTGTTTTCGCGCACCTCTTATAGCTTCCCCTATATCGCTGTGTTTTTCATGCACCCCGCATACCTTCCCCTATGTCATTGTGTTTTTGCACATCCCTCATACCTTCCCCTACATCACTGTGTTATGAAGCAGATTTCATAGGTTCCACTATATTGCTGTGTTTTCGCGCACCTCTCATACCTTCTCCTATATCGCCGCGTTATTGCACGCCTCTAATAGCTTCCCCTATATCGCTGTGTTTTCGCACAACTCGCATACCTTCCCTATATCGTTGTGTTCTTGCGCACCTCTGTTAGCTTCCCCTGTATCGATGTGTTTTTGCGCTTCTCTCATTCCTGCCCCTATATCGCCGTGTTTTCGCAGACCTCTCATAGCTTCCCCTATATCACTGTGTTTTCGCTTACCTCGCGTACCTTCCCCTATATCATTGTGTTTTCGCACACCTCTGATACCTACCACTGTATCGATTTGTTTTTGCGCACCTCTAAAACCTTCCCCTATATCGCTGTGTTATCAAGCAGCTTTCATAGCTTCCCCTATATTGCTGTGTTTTCGCATACCTCCCATAACTTCCCATATATCGCTGTGTTTTCGCGCACCTCTCGAATCTTCCCTATATCACTGCGTTTTTGAGCAGCTCTCATACCTTCCCCTATTTCACCGTGTTTTCACACACCTCCCATAGCTTCCTAATTATTGCTGTGTTTTCGTATGCCTATCATACCTTCCCGTATATGGCTGTGTTTCGCGTACCTCTCATAGCTTCCCCTACATCGCTGTGTTTTCGCGCACCTGTCATTACCTTCCACTACATCGCTGTGTTTTCGCGCACTTCTCATACCTTCTCCTATATCGCTGTCTTTTTACGCACCTTCTGGTAGTTTCCCCTATATTGCTGTGTTTTCTTGCACCTGTCATACCTTCCACTATATCGCCGTGTTTTTGCGCACCTCTCATAGCTTTCCCTACATCACTGTGTTTTCGCGCACCTCGCATACCTTCCCCTATGTCATTGTGTTTTCGTGCACCTCTCATACTTTCCACTATATCGATGTGTTTTCGCGCACCTGTCATAGATTCCCCTACATTGCTGTGTTTTCGCGCACCTCTCATACCTTCTCCTATATCGCCGTCTTTCTACGCACCTTCCGTAGCTTCGCCTATATCACTGTGTTTTCACGCACCTCTCATACCGTCCTCTATATCGATGCATTTTCATGCACCTCTCATAGCTTCCTCTACATTGCTGTATTTTCGCGCCCCTGTCATTCCTTCCCAATATCGCTGTGTTTTCACACACCTCCCACAGCTTGCCATTTTTCGCCATGTTTTCGCACACCCTGATAGCTCCCGTATATTGCGATGATTTCGCGCATCTATTATAGCTAACCACAAATCGCTGTGTTTTTGCGCACCTCTCATACCTTCCCCTATATCGACGTGTTTTCACGCACCTCCCATAGCTTCCTCTATATTGCCGTGTTTTCTCACACCTCTCATACCTTCTCCTTTCTCGCTCTGTTTTCGTGCACCTCCCATAGCTTCCCATATCTTGCTGTGTTTGGGGCACCTCTCATACCTTCCACTATATCGCTGTGTTTTCGCACACCTCTCATAGCTTCCCCTATATCACTGTGTTTTCGCGCACAGACGTAGTTTCCCCTATATCGCTGTGTTTTTGCTCATCTTTCATACCTTCCTCTATATCGATGTGTTTTCATGCACCTTTCATACCTTCACGTATATCGCCGTGTTTTTGCGCACCTCCAATAGATTCCTCCATATCACTGTGTTTTGGTGCACCTCTCAAACCTTCCTCTTTTTTGCTGTGTTATCGCACACCTCTCATAGCTTCCCCTCTATTGCTGTGTGCTTGTGCACCTCTCATAGGTTTCCATATATTGCAATGTTTTCGCGCACCTCTCATAGCTTCCCCCAGAATCGCAGTGTTTTTCTAACCTCTCATAGCTTTGCCTATATCGCCCATGTTTCTCGTGCACCTCTCATATCTTCCCCTTTTGAGCTGAGTTTTCACTCATCTCTCATACATTCTCCTATATTGAAGTGTTTTCACGCACCTTTCATAACTTCACGTATAGCGCCGTGTTTTCGTGCATTTCCCATAGATTCCCCTATATCACTGTGTTTTCGCGGCACCTCTCATATATTCCCATATATCGCTGTGTTTTCACTCACTTCCCATACATTCCCCTATATTGCTGTGTTTTTGCGCACCTACCATAGCTTCCCCTATATCGCTGTGTTTTCATGCACCTCTCATCCCTTCCCCGATATCACTGTGATTTCGCACTCCTCCCAAGGCTTCCCTATATCGCTGTGTTTTCAGTCACCTCTCCTAGTTTCCCCTATATTACCGCATTTTCGCGCACCGCTCATATCTTCCGCTATATCGCTGTTATCAATCAGCTCTCATAGCTTCCCCCATATTGCTCTGTTTTCTCACACATCCATAGCTTCCCCTGTGTCGCTGTGCTCTCCTGCACCTCTCCTCACTTCCCCTATATTGCCGTTTTCACGGGACCTCCCATAGCTTCTATTTTTTGCCGTGTTTTTTGCGCACCTCTCATACCTTCCCCTATATCGCCGTGTTTTCTCACATCTCTCATACCTCCTCCTTTCTCACTCTGTTTTCTCGCACCTCCCATAGCTTCCCATATGTCGCTGTGTTTTCGGGCACCTCTCATACCTTCCACTATATCGCTGTGTTTTCGCACACCTCTCGCAGCTTCCCCTATATCGATGTGTTTTTGCGCACCTCTCATACCTTCCCTATATCGCCGTGTTTCTCACACCTCTCATACCTCCTCCTTTCTCGCTCTGTTTTCTCGCACCTCCATAGCTTCCCATATGGCGCTGTGTTTTCGGGCACCTCTCATACCTTCCACTATATCGCTGTGTTTTCGCACACCTCTCGCAGCTTCCCCTATATCGATGTGTTTTTGCGCACCTCTCATACCTTCCCCTATATCGACGTGTTTTCACGCACCTCCCATAGCTTCCCCTATATCGCCATGTTTTCTCACACCTCTCATACCTTCTCCTTTCTCGCTCTGTTTTCGTGCACCTCTCATAAGCTTCCCATATGTCGCTGTATTTTCAGGCACCTCTCATACCTTCCATTATATCACTGTGTTTTTGTGCACCTCTGATACGTTACCCTATATCATTGTGTTTTCATGCACATCTCACACCTTCCCCGATATCGCTGCGTTTTCATGCACCTCCCATAGCTTCCCATTTTTCGCCCTGCGTTCGCGCACCTCTCATAGTTTCCCACATATTGTGATGTTTTCTCTCACCTCTCATAGCTTTCCCCAAATTGCTGTGTTTACTCGCACATCCCATAACTTCCCCTATGTCGCTGTGCTCCCCCTGCACCTCTCCTCACTTCCCCTATATTGCCCTGTTTTCACGGACTTCCCATAGCTTCCCATTTTTTGCCGTGTTTTTGCGCACCTCTCATAACTTCCCCTATATTGACGTGTTTTCATGCACCTCACATAGCTTCCCCTATATCGCCGTGTTTTCTCACACCTCTCATACCTTCTCCTTTCTCGCTCTGTTTTCGTGCACCTCCCATAGCTTCCCCTATATCGCTGTGTTTTCTCACACCTCTCATACCTTCCCCTATATCGCCGTCTTTTTACGCACCTTCCGTAGCTTCCCCTATATTGCTGTGTTTTCTTGCACCTGTCATACCTTCCTCTATATCACCGTGTTTTCGCGCACCTCCCATAGATTCCCCTATATCACTGTGTAATCGCGCACCTCTCATACCTTCCCCTATATCACTGTTATTTCACTCACTCCCCATACGTTCCCCTATATCGTTGTGTTTTTGCACACTCTCATAGCTTCCCCTATATCGCTGTGTTTTCCTCGCACCTCTCATACCTTCCCCAAAATCGCTCTGTTTTCACACACCTCCCATACCTTCCCATTATCGCTGTGTTTTTGTGCACCTTCCATAGCTTCCCCAATATGGCTGTGTTTTCGCACACCTCCCATAGCTTCCCCTATATTGCTGTGTTTTCGTGCACCTCTCATACTTTCCCATATATTGCTGTTAACGCTCCCCTCTCATAGCTTCCCCTATATCACCGTGCTTTCGTGCACCTCTCATAGCTTCCCCTATATTGCTGTGTTTCCCACACCTCCCATAGCTTCCCAGTTTTCGCCGTGTTATCGCGCACTTCTCATAGCTTCCCATATATTGCGATGTTTCACGCACCTCTCATAACTTTCCCCAAATCACTATGTTTTCGTACACCTCTCATGCCTTCCCCTATATCAGTGTTTACATGCACCTCGCATACCTACCCCATATCACTGTGTTTTCACGCACGTCCTATACTTTCCTATATATTGCTATGTTTCTTGCACCTCCCACAGCTTCCCATGTATTGCTGTGTTTTCGCGCACCTCTCATAACTTCCCCAATAAACACTGTGTTTACACGCACCTAGCATACCTTCACCTATATCGATGTGTTTTCAAGCACCTCTCATAACTTCACGTATATCGCCTTGGGTTCGCGCACCTCCCATTGCTTCCCCCTATATCGCTGTGTTTTCACGCACCTCTCATAACTACCACTGTATCGATGTGTTTTCGCGCACCCTCATGCCTTCCCCTATATCGCTGTGTTATCAAGCAGCTTTCATAGCTTCCCCTATATTGCTGTGTTTTCGCATACCTCCCATACCTTCCGCTATATTGCTGTTTTCGCACACCTTTCATAGCTGGCCATATATGGCGATGTTTTCACACACCGCTCATGGTTTCCCCTAGATCGCAAAGTTTTCACGCACCTCACATAGCGTCCCCTATATCGCTCTGTTGTCGTGCACCTCCCATGGCTTCCATATATCGCTGTGTTTTCGCGCACCACTCGTACCTTCCCCTACATCGCTGTGTTTTTGTGCACCTCTGATACGTTACCCTATATCGTTGTGTTTTCATGCACATCTCACACCTCCCATAGCTTCCCCTATATCGTTGTGTTCTCGCGCACCCTCTCATACCTTCCCCTTTTTAGCTGAGTTTTCGCTCATCCCTCATACCTTCCCCTTATCGACATGTTTTCACACAACTCTCATACCTTCACGTATATCACCGTGTTTTCGTGGACATCCCATAGCTTCGCCTATATCTCTGCGTTTTTGCGCACCTCTCATACCTTCCCCTATATGGCCGTGTTTCGCGCACCTCCCATACCTTCCCCTATATCGCTGTTTTTTCGTGCTACTCCCATAGCTTCCCCTTATCGCTGTGTTTTAGCGCACCTCCCATACCTTCCCCAATATGGCTGTGTTTTTGCGCACCTCTCATACTTTCCACTAGATATGCTGTGTTTTCGCGCACGTCCCATACCTTCCCATATATTGCTCAGCTTTCACGTACCTCCCATAGCTTCCTCTATATCGCCATGTTTTCGCGCACATCTCATTTATCCACTATAGTGCTGTTTTGCGCACCTCCCATACATTTCCCTTATCGTTGTGTTTTCGCGCACCTCCCATACTTTCCTGTATATCGCCATGTTTTCGCAGACCTCTCATAACTTCCCCTATATTGCTGTGTTTTAGCGCAACTCTCATACCTTCCAGTATATCGCTGTGTTTTCACGCACCTTCCGTAGATACCCCTATGTCGCTGTGCTCTCGTGCACCTCTCATCACGTCCCCGATATCGCTCTGCTTTCGCGCACCTCCCATAGCTTCCCCTACGTCACTGTGTGTTTGCGCACATCTCTTAAATTCCCCTATATCTCCCTGTTTTAATGCACCTCCCATAGCTTCTCATATATCGCCGTGTTTTCGCGCACATAACATAGCTTCCCGTATATTGCAATGTTTTTGTGCACCTCTCATAGCTTCCCCTAAATCGCCGTGTTGTCGCGCACCTCGCATAGCTTCTCCTATATCGCCTTTTATTTCACGCACCTCCCATAGCTTCCCCCAAATCACTGCGTTTTCTCACACATCTCATACTTTCCCCTATATCGCTCTGTTTTCGTGCACCTCCTATAGCTTCACATATATCGCTGTGTTTTCGCGCACCTCTCATACCTTCCACTATATCGCTTTGTTTTCGCGCACATCTGATAGCTTCCCCTATGTCGCTGTGTTCTCGTGCACCTCTCATCACTTCCCCGATATCGCTCTGCTTACGTGCACCTCGCATAACATCCCCTATATTGTTGTGTTCTCGCGCACCTCTCATACCTTCCCCTTTTTAGCTGTGTATTCGCTCATCCCTCATACCTTCCCCTATATCAACATGTTTTCAGGCAACTCTCATACCTTCACGTATATCACCGTGTTTTTCGTGCAAATCCCATAGCTTCGCCTGTATCTGTGTTTTCGCGCACCTCTCATAGCTTCCCCTATATGGCCGTGTTTTCGCGCACCTCCCATACCTTCCCCTATATCGCTGTTTTCTCATGCTACTCCCATAGCTTCCCCTTATCGCTGTGTTTTCGCACACCTCCCATACTTTCCCCAATATGGCTGTGCTTTTGCGCACCGCTCATACTTTCCACAATATTGCTGTGTTTTCGCGCACGTCCCATACCTTCCCATATATTGCTCAGCTTTCATGCACCTCCCATAGCTTCCTCTATATCGCCATGTTTTCAGCACATCTATTTATTCCACTATAGTGCTGTGTTTTCCCGCACCTCCCATACATTCCCCTTATGGTTGTGTTTTCCGCGCACCTCCCATACTTTCCTGTATATCACCGTGTTTTCGCAGACCTCTCATAACTTCCCCTATATTGCTGTGTTTTCGCGCACCTCTCATGCCTTCCACTATATCGCTGTGTTTTCGTGCACCTCGCGTAGCTTCCGCTATGTCGCTGTGTTCTCCTGCACCTCTCATCACTTCCCCTATATTGATCTGCTTTCAACGCACCTCGCATAGCATCCCCTATGTCTTTGTGTTTTCACGCACCTCTCACACCTTCAAGTATATCGCAGTGTTTTCGCACACATCCCATAGTTTCGCCTATACACTGTGTTTTCGCGCACACACTCATACCTTCCACTACATCACTGTGTTTTCGCGCACCTCTCATAGCTTCTCCTATATCGCCGTCTTTTTTACGCACCTTCTGTAGTTTCCCCTATATTGCTGTGTTTTCTTGCACCTGTCATACCTTCCACTATATCGCCGTGTTTTTGCGCACCTCTCATAGCTTTCCCTACATCACTGTTTTCGCGCACCTCGCATACCTTCCCCTATGTCATTGTGTTTTCGTGCACCTCTCATACCTTCCACTTATATCGATGTGTTTTCGCACACCTCTCATAGATTCCCCTACATTGCTGTTTTTTCGCGCACCTCTCATACCTTCTCCTATATCGCCGTCTTTCTACGCACCTTCCGTAGCTTCCCCTATATCACTGTGTTTTCACACACCTCTCATACCGTCCTCTATATCGTTGCATTTTCATGCACCTCTCATAGCTTCCCCTACATTGCTGTATTTCGCGCCCCTCTCATTCCTTCCCCAATATTGCTGTGTTTTCACACACCTCCCACAGCTAGCCATTTTTCTCCATGTTTTCACACACCTCTCATAGCTTCCCGTATATTGCGATGATTTCGCGCATCTCTTATAGCTAACCCCAAATCGCTGTGTTTTTGCGCACCTCTCATACCTTCCCCTATATCGATGTGCTTTCACGCAGCTCCCATAGCTTCCCCTATATCGCCGTGTTTTCTCACACCTCTCATACCTTCTCCTTTCTCGCTCTGTTTTCGTGCACCTCCCATAGCTTCCCATATGTCGCTGTGTTTTCGGACACCTCTCATACCTTCACTATATCGCTGTGTTTTCGCACACCTCTCGTAGCTTCCCCTATATCAATGTGTTTTTGCGCACCTCTCATAACTTCCCCTATATTGCTGTGTTTTCTCGCACCTCTGATACCTTCCCATATCGCTCTGTTTTCGTGCACCTCCCATTGCTTCCCATATATTGCTGTGTTATCGCGCTCATTCATACCTTCCCCTATATCGCTGTATTTTCGCGCACCTCTCATACCTGCCCCTATATCGCCGTGTTTTCGCAGGCCTCTCATAGCTTCCCCTATATCACTGTGTTTTCGCTTACCTCGCGTACCTTCCCCTATATCATTGTGTTTTCGCGCACCTCTGATACCTACCACTGTATCGATGTGTTTTCGCTCACCTCTGAAACCTTCCCCGATATCGCTGTGTTATCAAGCAGCTTTCATAGCTTCCCCTCTATTGCTGTGCTTTCGCATACCTCCCATGGCTTCCCATATAGCGCTGTGTTTTCACGCACCTCTCATACTTTCCGCTATATTGATGTGTTTTCGCGCACCTCTCGTATCTTCCCCTGCATCGCTGCGTTTTTGCGCAGCTCTCATACCTTCCCCGATTTCACCATGTTTTCACGCACCTCCCATAGCTTCCTACATATCGCTGTGTTTTCGCATGCCTATCATACCTTCCCCTATATGGCTGTGTTTTAAACATAGAAACATAGAAAATAGGTGCAGGAGTAGGCCATTCGGCCCTTCGAGCCTGCACCGCAATTTATTATGATCATGGCTGATCATCCAACTCAGAACACCGCCCCAGCCTTCCCTCCATACCCCCTGACCCCCGTAGCCACAAGGGCCATATCTAACTCCCTCTTAAATATAGCCAATGAACTGGCCTCAACTGTTTCCTGTGGCAGAGAATTCCACAGATTCACCACTCTCTGTGTGAAGAAGTTTTTCCTAATCTCGGTCCTAAAAGGCTTCCCCTCTATCCTCAAACTGTGACCCCTCGTTCTGGACTTCCCCAACATCGGGGACAATCTTCCTGCATCTAGCCTGTCCAATCCCTTTAGGATCTTATATATTTCAATCAGATCCCCCCTCAATCTTCTAAATTCCAACGAGTACAAGCCCAGTTCATCCAGTCTTTCTTCATATGAAAGTCCTGCCATCCCAGGAATCAATCTGGTGAACCTTCTTTGTACTCCCTCTATGGCAAGGATGTCTTTCCTCAGATTAGGGGACCAAAACTGCACACAATACTCCAGGTGTGGTCTCACCAAGGCCTTGTACAACTACAGTAGTACCTCCCTGCTCCTGTACTCGAATCCTCTCGCTATAAATGCCAGCATACTGTTTGCCTTTTTCACCGCCTGCTGTACCTGCATGCCCACTTTCAGTGACTGGTGTATAATGACACCCAGGTCACGTTGCACCTCCCCTTTTCCTAATCGGCCACCATTCAGATAATAATTTGTTTTCCTATTTTTGCCACCAAAGTGGATAGCTTCACATTTATCCACATTAAATTGCATCTGCCATGAATTTGCCCACTCACACAACCTATCCAAGTCACCCTGCATCCTCTTAGCATCCTCCTCACAGCTAACACTGCCACCCAGCTTCGTGTCATCCGCAAACTTGGAGATGCTGCATTTAATTCCCTCATCCAAGTCATTAATATATATTGTAAACATCTGGGGTCCCAGCACTGAGCCTTGCGGTACCCCACTAGTCACCGCCTGCCATTCTGAAAAGGTCCCGTTTATTCCCACTCTTTGCTTCCTGTCTGCTAACCAACTCTCCACCCACACCAATACCTTGCCCCCAATACTGTGTGCTTTAAGTTTGCACACTAATCTCCTGTGTGGGACCTTGTCAAAAGCCTTCTGAAAATCCAAATATACCACATCCACTGGTTCTCCCCTATCCACTCTACTAGTTACATCCTTAAAAAATTCTATGAGATTCGTCAGACATGATTTTCGTTTCACAAATCCATGCTGACTTTGTCCGATCATTTCACCACTTTCCAAATGTGCTGTTATCACATCCTTGATAACTGACTCCAGCAGTTTCCCCACCACCGACGTTAGGCTAACCGGTCTATAATTCCCCGGTTTCTCTCTCCCTCCTTTTTTAAAAAGTGGAGTTACATTAGCCACCCTCCAATCCTCAAGAACTAGTCCAGAATCTAACGAGTTTTGAAAAATTATCACTAATGCATCTACTATTTCTTGGGCTACTTCCTTAAGCACCCTGGGATGCAGACCATCTGGCCCTGGGGATTTATCTGCCTTCAATCCCTTCAATTTACCTAACACCACTTCCCTACTAACGTGTATTTCGCTCAGTTCCTCCATCTCACTGGACCCTCTGTCCCCTACTATTTCTGGAAGATTACTTATGTCCTCCTTAGTGAAGACAGAACCAAATAATTTTATTCAATTGGTCTGCCATGTCCTTGCTCCCCATAGTCAACTCACCTGTTTCTGTCTGCAGGGGACCTACATTTGTCTTTACCAGTCTTTTCCTTTTTACATATCTATAAAAGCTTTTACTGTCCGTTTTTATGTTGCCTGCCAGTTTTCTCTCATAATCTTTTTTCCCCTTCCTAATTAAGCCCTTTGTCCTCCTCTGCTGAACTCTGAATTTCTCCCAGTCCTCAGGTGAGCCACTTTCTCTGGCTAATTTGTATGCTGCTTCTTTGTAATTGATACTATCCCTAATTTCTCTTGTCAGCCACGGGTGCACTACCTTCCTTGATTTATTCTTTTGCCAAACAGGGATAAACATTTGTTTCAGTTCATCCATGCAACCTTTAAATACTTGCCATTGCATATCCACCGTCAATCCTTTAAGTGTCATTTGCCAGTCTATCTTAGTTAATTCACGTCTCATACCCTCAAAGTTACTCCTCTTTCAGTTCAGAACCTTTGTTTCTGAATTAACTATGTCACTCTCCATCTTAATGAAGAATTCCACCATATTATGGTCACTCTTACCCAAGGGGCCTCTCATGACAAGATTGCTAATTAACCCTTCCTCATTGCTCAAAACCCAGTCCAGAATAGCCTGCTCTCTAGTCGGTTCCTCGACATGTTGGTTCAAAAAACCATCCCGCATACATTCCAAGAAATCTTCTTCCTCAGCACCTTTACCAATTTGGTTCACCCAATCTACATGTAGATTGAAGTCACCCATTATAACTGCTGTTCCTTTATTGCACACATTTCTAATTTCCTGTTTAATACCATCTCCGACCTCACTACTACTGTTAGGTGGCCTGTACACAACTCCCACCAGCGCCTTCTGCCCCTTAGTGTTATGCAGCTCTACCCATATCGATTCCACATCTTCCCGGCTTATGTCCTTCCTTTCTATTGCGTTAATCTCTTCTTTAACCAGCAACGCCACCCCACCTCCCCTTCCTTCATGTCTATCCCTCCTGAATATTGAATATCCCTGAACGTTGAGCTCCCATCCCTGGTCACCCTGGAGCCATGTCTCTGTGATCCCAACTATATCATAATCATTAATAACAATCTGCACTTTCAATTCATCCACCTTATTACGAATGCTCCTTGCATTGACACACAAAGCTTTCAGGCGCTCTTTTACAACTCTCTTAGCCCTTATACAATTATGCTGAAAAGTGGCCGTTTTTAATGCTTGCCCTGGATTTGTCGGCCTGCCACTTTTACTTTTCTCCATAGTACTTTTTGTTTCTACCCTCACTTTACACCCCTCTACCTCTCTGCAGTGGTTCCCATCCCCCTGTAGTGAACTAACCTCCTCACGCCTAGCCTCTTTAATTTGATTCCCACCCCCCAACCATTCTAGTTTAAAGTCACCTCAGTAGCCCTCGCTAATCTCCCTGCCAGGATATTGGTCCCCCGAGGATTCAAGTGCAACTCGTCCTTTTTGTACAGGACACGCCTGCGCCAAAAGAGGTCCCAATGATCCAAAAACTTGAATCCCTGCTCCCTGCTCCAATCCCTCAACCACGCATTTATCCTCCACCTCATCGCATTCCTACTCTCACTGTCGCGTGGCACAGGCAGTAATCCTGAGATTACTACCTTTGCGGTCCTTTTTCTCAACACTCTTCCTAGCTCCCTATATTCTCCTTTCAGGACCTCATCGCTTTTCCTACCTATGTCATTGGTACCTAAATGTACCACGACCTCTGGCTCCTCACCCTCCCACTTCAGGATATCTTGGACACGATCAGAAATATCCCGGACCCCGGCACCAGGGAGGCAAACTACCATCCGGGTCTCTGGACTGCGTCCACAGAATCGCCTATCTTCTTGCACGTCCCATAGCTTCCTCTATATTGCTGTGTTTTCGAACAACTCGCCTACCTTCCCCTATATCGTTGTGTTTTTGCGCACCTCTTATAGCTTCCTCTATATCGCTGTGTTTTCTCGCACCTCTCATACCTTCCCCAAAATCGCTCTGTTTTAGCGCACCTCCCATAGCTCCCCATATATCACTGTGTTTTCATGCTCCTTGCATACCGACCCCTATATCACTGTGTTTTCATGCACTTCTCATAGCTTCCCCTATATTGCTGTGTTTTCGCGCACCTCGCATATCTTCCCCTATATTGTTTTGGTTTCGCGCACCTCGCACACCTTCACGTATATCGCAGTGTTTTCGCGCACATCCCATAGTTTCTCCTATACCACTGTGTTTTCGCGCACCTCTCATAACTTCCTCTATATCGCTGTCTTTTCACACACCTCTCATACCTTCCCCTATATTGTTGCATTTTCACGCTCCTCCCATAGCTTCCCCTATATCGCTGTGTTTTCACTCACATCTCATAACTTCCCGTATCACCACACTTTCGGGCACCTCTCACACATTCTCCTACATCGCTGTGTTTTTGTGCACCTCTCATACCTTCCACTATATCGCTGTGTTTTTCTGCACGTCCCAAACCTTCCCATATATTGCTCAGCTTTTGTGCACCTCCCGTAGCTTCCTCTATATCGCCGTGTTTTCGTGCACCTCCCATACTTTCCCCAATATGGCTATGTTTTCGCGCACCTCCCATACGTTCCCCTTATTGCTGTGTTTTCGCGCACCTCCCATACTTTCCCCAATATGGCTATCTTTCGCGTACCTCTCATCACTTCCCCTGTATCGCTGTGTTTTTGCGTGCCTAGTACACCTTCCTCTATATCGCAGTGTTTTTGTGCACCTCTCATACCTTCCCCTATATCGCTGTGCTTTCGCGCACCTCTCATAGCTTCCCGCATATCACTGTCTTTTTGCGCAATACTCATACCTGCCCCTATATGGCCGTGTTTTCGCAGACCTCTCATAGCTTCCCAAATTTCTGTTTTAGCGCACCTCTCATACCTTCCTAATATTGCTGTGTTTTCATGCACCTCCCATAGATTCCCCTATGTTGCTGTGTTCTCGTACACCTCTAGTCACTTCCCCTATATTGCTCTGCTTTCGTGCACCTCGCATAACATCCCCTATATCGTTGTGTTCTCGCGCACCTGTCATACCTTCCCCTTTTTAGCTGAGTTTTCGCTCATCCCTCATACGTTCCCCTATATTGACATGTTTTCACGCAACTCTCGTACCTTCATGTATAGCACCGTGTTTTCGTGCACATCCCATAGCTTCGCCTATATCTCTGTGTTTTCGTGCACTTCTCATAGCTTCCCCTATATGGCTGTGTTTTCGTACCTCCCATACCTTCCCCTATATGGCTGTGTTTTCGCGCACCTCTCATACTTTCCACTACATCACTTTGTTTTCGCGCACGTCCCATACCTTCCCATATATTGCTCAGCTTTAACGCACCTCCCATAGCTTCCTCTATATCGCCGTGTTTTCACGCACCTCTCATTTATTCCACTATAGCGCTGTGTTTTCGTGCACCTCCCATACATTCCCCAATATGGCTATGTTTTCGCGCACCTCCCATACCTTCCCCTTATTGCTGTGTTTTCGCGCAACTCCCATACTTTCCCCAATATGGCTATGTTTCGCGTACCTCTCATAACTTCCCCTGTATCGCTGTGTTTTTGCGTGCCTAGTACACCTTCCTCTATATCGCAGTGTTTTTGTGCACCTCCCATAGCTTCTCCTATATCAATGTGTTTTTGCGCACCTCTCATACCTTCCCCTATATCGCTGTGCTTTCGCGCACCTCTCATAGCTTCCCGCATATCACTGTCTTTTTGCGCAATACTCATACCTGCCCCTATATGGCCGTGTTTTCGCAGACCTCTTATAGCTTCCCAAATTTCTGTTTTAGCGCACCTCTCATACCTTCCTAATATTGCTGTGTTTTCATGCACCTCCCATAGATTCCCCTATGTTGCTGTGTTCTCGTACACCTCTAGTCACTTCCCCTTTATTGCTCTGCTTTCGTGCACCTCGCATAACATCCCCTATATCGTTGTGTTCTCGCGCACCTGTCATACCTTCCCCTTTTTAGCCGAGTTTTCGCTCATCCCTCATACGTTCCCCTATATTGACATGTTTTCACGCAACTCTCGTACCTTCATGTATATCACCGTGTTTTCGTGCACATCCCATAGCTTCGCCTATATCTCTGTGTTTTCGCGCACTTCTCATAGCTTCCCCTATATGGCTGTGTTTTCGTACCTCCCATACCTTCCCCTATATGGCTGTGTTTTCGCGCACCTCGCATAGCTTCCCATATATCACTATGTTTTCGCGCACCACCATACCTTCTCCTATATCGCCTTTTATTTCATGCACCTCCCATAGCTTCCGCGAAATCGCTGTGTTTTCTCGCACATCTCATACCTTCCCCTATATCGCTCTGTTTTCGTGCATCTCCTATAGCTTCATTTATATCGCTGTGTTTTCGCGCACTTCTCATACCTTCCACTATATCGCTGTGTTTTCGTGCACCTCTGGTAGCTTCCGTTATGTCGTTGTGTTCTCGTGCACCTCTCGTCACTTCCTCTATTTCGCTCTGCTTTCGTGCACCTCGCATAGCATCCCCTATGACTTTGTGTTTTCGCGCACCTCTCACACCTTCACTTATATCGCCGTGTTTTTGCACGCCTCCCATACCTTCCCCTATATTGCGTATTTTCGCGCTCCTCCCATAGCTTCCCCCATATCGCTGTGTTTTCACTCACATCTCATAAATTTCCGTATCACCGTATTTTCGTGCACCTCTCATACATTCTCCTACATCGCCGTGCTTTTATGCACCTCTCATACCTTCCATTATATTGCTGTGTTTTTGCGCACCTCCCATACCTTCCCCAATATGGATGTGTTTTCGCGCAGCTCTCATAACTTGCCCTGTATCGCTGTGTTTTTGCACACGTCTCATAGATTCTTCTATATCGCCGTGTTTTCACGCACCTCTGATATCTTCCCCTATATTGCCGTGTTTTCGTGCATCTCGCATAGCATCCTGCATATTTTTGTGTTTTCACACACCTCTCATATCTTCCCCTTTTTAAATGAGTTTTCGCTCATCTCTCCTACCTTTCCCTATATCGACGTGTTTCATGCACCTCTCATACCTTCCCATATATCGCTGTGTTTTCACGCACCTCTGATATCTTCCCCTATATTGCCGTGTTTTCGCGCACCTCGCATAGCATCCCCTATATCGCTGTGTTTTCACGCATCTCTCATCCCTTTCCCATATCGCTGTGATTTGGTGCACCTCCCATTGCTTCCCATATATCGCTGTGTTTTTCTGCACTTCTCATACTTTCCCCTATATCGCTGAGTTTTTGCTTCCCTCTCATAGCATCCTTTATATTGCCATGTTTTCGCGCACCTCTCATACCTTCCCCTTTTTAGCTGAGTTTTCGCTCATCTCTCATACCTTCTCCTATATCGCCGTGTTTTCACGCTCCTCCTATAGCTTCCTCTCCTCTGTCACGTGAAAACACGGCGATATAGGGGAAGGTATGGGAAGTGTGCAAAAACACAGCGATACAAGGGAAGTTATGAGAGTGCGCGAAAATACAACCATATTAGGGAAGGTATGGGAGGTGCGTGACAAAACAGCGCTACAGTGGAATAAATGAGAGGTGCACGAAAACACGGCGATATAGAGCTAGCTATGGGAGGTGCGCGAAAGCTGAGCAATATATGGGAAGGTATGGGACGTGCGCAGAAACGCAGTGATATAGTGGAAGGTATGAGAGGTGCGTGAAAACACAGTGATGTAGGCGAAGGTATTGGATGTGTGCGAAAACATGGCAATATACGTGAAGATTTGGGAGGTGCGCGAAAACACAACTATATAGGGGATGCTATGCGAGGTGCGCGAAAGCAGAGCGATATGGGGAAGTGATGAGAGGTGCACGAGAACACAGCGACATAGGGGAAGCTATGGGAGGTGCGTGAAAACACAACAATACGGGGGAAGGTAGAGGTCTGCGAAAACACGGCGATAGAGGGGCAGGTATGAGAGGTGCGCAAAATGACAGTGATATGCGGGAAGCTATGAGAGGTGCGCGAAAACACGGCGATATAGGGGAAGTTATGCGAGGTGTGCGAAAACACGACGATATTGTGACATATAGAGACCTATGAGAGGTGCACGAGAACACAACAATAGAGGGGATGCTATGAGAGGTGTACGATAACAAAGCAAAAAAGGGGAAGTTATGAGACGTGTGCGAAAACACAGCGATATAGGGGAAGGTATGAGAGGTGCACAAAACTACAGCGATATATGGGAAGCTATGGGAGGTGCACAAAAGCACGGCGATATTGGGGAAGGTTTGAGAGGTGCACGAAAACACAGTGATGTAGAGGAAGCTATGGGAGGTGCGCAAAAACACGGCGATATACGTGAAGGTATGAGAGGTGCGTGAGAACACGTCGATATAGGGGAGGGTATGAGAGATGAGCGAAAACTCAGTTAAAAAGGGGAAGGTATGAGAGGTGCATGAGAACATGGCGATATAGGCAAAGTTATCAGAGGTGAGCAAAAACACAGCGATATTGGGGAAGCTATGGGAGGTGCGTGAAAACACAGTGATATAGGGGAAGATATAGAAGATTCGCGAAAACACGGCAATAGAGGGGAAGCTGTGAGAGGTGAGAAAAAACATAGCAATATAGGGGAAGGTATGAGTGGTGCCCGAAAACACATCAATATAGGGGAAGCTACGAGAGGTGCGCAAAAACACAGCGATTTGGGGGAAGCTATGAGAGGTGCGCGAAAATATTGCAACATATAGAAACCTATGAGAGGTGCCCGAGAACACAGCAATAGAGGGGATGCTATGAGAGGTGTGCGATAACACAACAAAAAGGGGAAGGTATGAGAAGTGCGCGAAAACGCAGCGATATATGGCAAACTATGGGAGGTGCGCGAAAACACAGCGATATAGGAGATGGTATGTGCGGTGCGCGATAACATATCGATATAGGGGAAGCTACGAGAGGTGCGTGAAAAAACATCGATTTAGTGGGAGGTATGAGAGGTGTGCGAAAACGCAGCGATATACGGGAAGGTATGAGAGGTGCGTGAAAACACATCAATATAGGGGAATCTACGAGAGGTGCGCGAAAACACAGCGATATAGTGGAAGGTATGAGAGGTGCACGAAAACACAGCGATATATGGGAATCTTTGGGAGGTGCATGAAAACAGAGCGAGAAAGGGGAAGGTATGAGAGGTGTGAGAAAACACAGCAATATAGGGGGAGCTATGGGAGGTGCGTGAAAGCATGGCGATATATGGAGAAGGTATGAGAGGTGTTCGAAAACATATTGGTGGACGTGAATCTATGCGAGGTGCGCGAAAACACGGCGATATAGGGGAAGCTATGAGAGGTGCGCGAAAACACAGCGATTTGGGGGAAGCTATGAGAGGTGCGCGAAAATATTGCGACATATAAAACCTATGAGAGGTGCACGAGAACACAGCAATAGAGGGGATGCTATGAGAGGTGTGCGATAACACAGCAAAAAAAGGGAAGGTATGAGAAGTGTGCGAAAACACAGCGATATATGCCAAACTATGGGAGGTGCGTGAAAACAGGGCGATATAGGGGTACGTATGAGAGGTGCATGAAAAGACAGTGATAAGCAGGAAGCTATGGGTGGTGCGCGAAAACATTTTGATATAGGGGAAACTACGAGAGGTGCGTGAAAAAACATCGATATAGTGGAAGGTATGAGAGATGCGCAAAAACACAGCGATATAGGGGAAGGTATGAGTGGTGCGCGAAAACATATCGATATAGGGGAAGCAATGAGAGATGCGTGAAAAAACATCGATATAGTGGAAGGTATGAGAGGTGTGCGAAAACACAACGATATAGGGGAAGGTATGAGAGTTGCACAAAACTACAGCAATATATTGGAAGCTATGAGAGGTGCACGAAATCACGGCGATATTGGGGAAGGTATGAGAGGTGCGCGAAATCACGGCGATATACATGAAGGTATGAGAGGTGCATGAAAACATAGTGGTGGAGGTGAAGCTATGCGAGGTGCGCGAAAACACGGCGATATAGGGGAAGTTATGAGTGCTGCGCGAAAACATATCGATATAGGGGAAGCTACGAGAGGTGCGTGAAAAAATATCAATATAGTGGAAGGTATGAGATGTGTGCGAAAACACAACGATATAAGGGAAGGTATGAGAGGTGCATGAAAACACAGTGATACAGGGGAAGCTATGGGAAGAGCGCGAAAACACAGCGATATAGGGGAAGGTATGAGTGGTGCGACAAAACATATCGATATAGGGGAAGCTACGAGAGGTGCTTGAAAAAACATCGATATAGTGAAAGGTATGAGAGATGTGCGAAAACACAACGATATAAGGGAAGGTATGAGAGGTGCGTGAAAACACAGCGATATAGGGGAAGCTATGGGAGGTGCGTGAAAACACAGCGAAATAGGGGAATGTATGGGAGGTGCGTTAAAACACTGAGATACAGGGGAAGGTATGAGAGGGGCGCAAAACCACAGCGATATATGGGAAGCTATGAGAGGTGCACGAAAGCACGGCGATATTGGGGAAAGTATGAGAGGTGTGCGAAAACGCAGCGATATATGGCAAACTATGGGAGCTGCGTGAAAACAGGGTGATATAGGGGTAGGTGTGAGAGGTGCATGAAAAGACAGTGATAAGTGGGAACCTATGAGAGGTGTGCGAAAACACAGCGATATAGGGGAAGGTAGAGTGGTGCGCGAAAACTTATCGGTATAGGGGAAGCTACGAGAGGTACGTGAAAAAACATCGATTTAGTGGAAGGTATGAGAAGTGTGCGAAAACACAATCATATACGGGAAAGTATGAGAGGTGCGTGAAAACACAACGATATAGGGGAAGGTATGAGAGGTGCGCAAAACCTCAGTGATATAGGGCAAGCTATGGGAGGTGTGCGAAAACACAGTGATATACGTGAAGGTAGAGAGGTGCGTGAAATCACGTCGATATAGGGGAAGGTATGAGGGATGAGCGAAAACTCAGTTAAAAAGGGGAAGGTATGAGAGGTGCGTGAGAACATGGCGATATAGGCAAAGCTATCAGAGGTGAGCAAAAACACAGTGATATAGGGGAAGGTTATTAGAGGTGCGTGAAAACACGATATAGGGGAAGCTATGTGAGGTACGTGAAAACACAGAGAGATAGGGGAATGTATGGGAGGTGCGTTAAAACACTGCGATACAGGGGAAGGTATGAGAGGTGCGCGAAAACACAGTGATATAGGGGAAGATATAGGAGATGCGCGAAAACACGGCGATATAGGGGAAGGTATAAGAGATGAGCAAAAACTCAGCTAAAAAGGGGAAGGTATGAGAGGTGCGTGAGTACACGGCAATATAGGCAAAGCTGTGAGAGGTGAGCAAAAACATAGCAATATAGGGGAAGGCTTGAGAGGTGCGTGAAAATACAACGATATAGGGGAAGCTATGCGAGATGCGTGAAAACACAGCGATATCAGGGAAATTATGAGAGGTGCCCGAAAACACATCAATGTAGGGGAAGCTACGAGAGGTGCGCGAAAACACAGCGATATCAGGGAAATTATGAGAGGTGCCCGAAAACACATCAATGTAGGGGAAGCTACGAGAGGTGCGCGAAAACACAGCGATATAGTAGAAGGTATGAGAGGTGCGCGAAAACACAGCGATATATGGGAAGCTATGGGGGGTGCATGAAAACAGAGCAAGAAAGGGGAAGGAATGAGATGTGTGAGTAAACACAGCAATCTAAGGGGAGTTATGGGAGGTGCGTGAAAGCATGGCTATATATGGAGAAGGTATGAGAGGTGTGCGAAAACATAGTGGTGGAGGTGAAGCTATGCGAGGTGCGCGAAAACACGGCGATATAGGGGAAGCTATGAGAGGTGCGTGAAAACACAGCGATTTGGAGGAAGCTATGAGAGGTGCGTGAAAATATTGCGACAGATAGAAACTTATGAGAGGTGCATGTGAACACAGCAATCGAGGGGATGCTATGAGAGGTGTGCGATAACACAGCAAAAAAGGGGAAAGTATGAGAAGTGTGCAAAAACACAGCGATATATGGCAAACTATGGGAGGTGCGTGAAAACAAGGCGATATAGGGTACGTATGAGAGGTGCATGAAAAGACAGTGATAAGCGGGAAGCTATGAGAGGTGCGTGAAAACACAGCGATATAGGGGAAGGTATGAGTGGTGCACGAAAACATTTCGATTTAAGGGAAGCTACGAGAGGTGCGTGAAAAAACATCGATATAGTGGAAGGTATGAGAGTTGTGCGAATCCACAACGATATAGGGGAAGGTATGAGAGGTGCGCAAAACCACAGTGATATAGGGGAAGCTATGGGAGGTGGGCGAAAACATGGCGATATACGTGAAGGTATGAGAGGTGCGTGAAAACACGTCGATATAGGGGAAGGTATGAGAGATGAGCGAAAACTCAGTTAAGAAGGGGAAGGTATGAGAGGTGCGTGAGAACATGGCGATATAGGCAAAGCTATCAGAGGTGAGCAAAAACACAGAGATATAGGGGAAGGTTATTAGAGGTGCGCCAAAACACGATATAGGGGAAGCTATGTGAGGTGCGTGAAAACACAGCGAGATAGGGGAATGTATGGGAGGTGCGCTAAAACACTGCGATACAGGGGAAGGTATGACAGGTGCATGAAAAGACAGTGATAAGCGGGAAGCTACGAGAGGTGTGCGATAACACAGCAAAAAGGGGAAGTTAGGAGAAGTGTGCAAAAACACAGCGATATATGGCAAACTATGGAAGGTGCGTGAAAACAGGGCGATATAGGGGTAGGTATGAGAGGTGCATGAAAAGACAGTGATAAGCGGGAAGCGATGAGAGGTGCGTAAAAACACAGCGATACAGGGGAAGATATGAGTGGTACACGAAAACATATCGATATAGGGGAAGCTACGAGAGGTGCGTGAAAAAACATCGATATAGTGGAAGGTATGAGAGGGTTGCGAAAACACAATGATATAGGGGAAGGTATGAGAGGTGCACAAAACTACAGCGATATATGGGAAGCTATGAGAGGTGCACGAAAGCACGGCGATATTGGGGAAGGTATGAGTGATGCGCGAAAACATATCGATATAGGGGAAGCTACGACAGGTGCGTGAAAAAACATCGATATAGTGAAAGGTATGAGAGGTGTGCGAAAACACAACGGTATAAGGGAAGGTATGAGAGGTGCGTGAAAAAACATCGATATAGTGAAAGGTATGAGAGGTGTGCGAAAACACAACGATTTTGGGGAATGTACGGGAGTTGTGTTAAAACACTGCGATACAGGGGAAGTTATGAGAGGTGTGCAAAACCACAGCGATATATGGGAAGCTATGAGAGGTGCACAAAACCACGGGGGTATAGGGGAAGCTATGTGAGGTGCATGAAAACACAGCGATATAGGGGAAGCTATGGGAGGTGCGTGAAAACACAGCGATCTAGGGGAATGTATGAGAGGTGCCTTAAAACACAGTGATATAGGGGAAGATATAGAAGATTCGCAAAAACACGGCGATAGAGGGGAAGGTATGAGAGATGAGTAAAAACTCAGCTAAAAAGGGGAAGGTATGAGAAGTGCTCGAGAACACGGCAATATAGGCAAAGCTGTGAGAGGTGAGCAAAAACATAGCAATATAGGGGAAGGTATGAGTGGTGCCCGAAAACACATCAATATAGGGGAAGCTACGAGAGGTGCGCAAAAACACAGCGATTTGGGGGAAGCTATGAGAGGTGCGCGAAAATATTGCAACATACAGAAACCTATGAGAGGTGCACGAGAACACAGCAATAGAGCGGATGCTATGAGAGGTGTGCGATAACACAGCAAAAAGGGGAAGTTAGGAGAAGTGTGCAAAAACACAGCGATATATGGCAAACTATGGAAGGTGCGTGAAAACAGGGCGATATAGGGGTAGGTATGAGAGGTGCATGAAAAGACAGTGATAAGCGGGAAGCGATGAGAGGTGCGCAAAAACACAGCGATATAGGGGAAGGTATGAGTGGTACACGAAAACATATCGATATAGGGGAAGCTAAGAGAGGTGCGTGAAAAAACATCGATATAGTGGAAGGTATGAGAGGGTTGCGAAAACACAACGATATAGGGGAAGGTATGAGAGGTGCACAAAACTACAGCGATATATGGGAAGCTATGAGAGGTGCACGAAAGCACGGCGATATTGGGGAAGGTATGAGTGATGCACGAAAACATATCGATATAGGGGAAGCTACGACAGGTGCGTGAAAAAACATCGATATAGTGAAAGGTATGAGAGGTGTGCGAAAACACAACGGTATAAGGGAAGGTATGAGAGGTGCGTGAAAATACAGCGATACAGGAGAAACTATGGGAGGTGCGTGAAAACACAGCGATATAGGGGAATGTATGGGAGGTACGTTAAAACACTGCGATATAGGGGAAGGTATGAGAGTTGCGCAAAACCACAGCGATATATGGGAAGCTATGAGAGGTGCACAAAAGCACGGTGATATTGGGGAAGGTTTGAGAGGTGCGCGAAAACACAGTGATATAGAGGAAGATATGGGAGGTGCGTGAAAACACGGTGATATACGTGAAGGTATGAGAGGTGCGTGAAAGCACGTCGATATAGGGGAAGGTATGAGAGATGAGCAAAAACTCAGTTAAAAAGGGGAAGGTATGAGAGGTGCGTGAGACCATGGCGATATAGTCAAAGCTATCAGAGGTGAGCAAAAACACAGCGATATAGGGGAAGGTTATTAGAGGTGCGCCAAAACACGATATAGGGGAAGCTATGACAGATGCGCGAAAACACAGCGATTTGGGGGAAGCTATGAGAGGTGTGCAAAAATATTGCAACATATAGAAACCAATGAGAGGTGAACGAGAACACAGCAATAGAGGGGATGCTATGAGAGGTGTGCGATAACACAACAAAAAGGGGAAGGTATGAGAAGTGCGCGAAAACGCAGCGATATATGGCAAACTATGGGAGGTGCGTGAAAAGAGGCGATATAGGGGTAGGTATGAGAGGTGCATGAAAAGACAGTGATAAGCGGGAAGCGATGAGAGGTGCGCAAAAACACAGCGATATAGGAGAAGATATGAGTGGTTCACGAAAACATATCGATATAGGGGAAGCTACGAGAGGTGCGTGAAAAAACATTGATATAGTGGAAGGTATGAGAGGGTTGCGAAAACACAACGATATAGGGGAAGGTGTGAGAGGTGCACAAAACTACAGCGATATATGGGAAGCTATGGGAGGTGCGTGAACACACAGCGATATAGGGGAATGTATGTGAGGTGCGTTAAAACACTGCGATACAAGGGAAGGTATAAGAGGTGCGCAAAACCACAGCGATATATGGGAAGCTATGAGAGGTGCACGAAAGCACGGCGATATTGGGGAAGGTTTGAGAGGTGCACGAAAACACAGTGATGTAGAGGAAGCTATGGGAGGTGCGCAAAAACACGGCGATATACGTGAAGGTATGAGAGGTGCGTGAGAACACGTCGATATAGGGGAAGGTATGAGAGATGAGCGAAAACTCAGTTAAAAGGGGAAGGTATGAGAGGTGCATGAGAACATGGCGATATAGGCAAAGTTATCAGAGGTGAGCAAAAACACAGCGATATAGGGGAAGCTATGTGAGGTGCGTGAAAACACAGCGATATAGGGGAAGCTATGGGAGGTGCGTGAAAACACAGCGATCTAGGGGAATGTATGGGAGGTGCGTTAAAACACAGAGATATAGGGGAAGATATAGAAGATTCGCGAAAACACGGCAATAGAGGGGAAGGTATGAGAGATGAGCAAAAACTCAGCTAAAAAGGGGAAGGTATGAGAAGTGCTCAAGAACACGGCAATACAGGCAAAGCTGTGAGAGGTGAGCAAAAACATAGCGATATAGTGGAAGGTATGAGAGGGGCGAGAAAATACAACGATATAGGGGAATATATGCGAGATGCAAGAAAACAGCGATATCAGGGAAATTATGAGAGGTGCCTAAAAACACATCAATATAGGGGAAACTATGAGAGGTGCGTGAAAAAACATTGATATAGTGGAAGGTATGAGAGGTGTGCGAATACACAACGATATAGGAAAAGGTATGAGAGGTGCGCAAAACCACAGTGATATAGGGGAAGCTATGGGTGGTGGGCGAAAACACGGCGATATACGTGAAGGTATGAGAGGTGCGTGAAAACACGTCGATATAGGGGAAGGTATGAGAGGTGAGCGAAACTCAATTAAAAAGGGGAAGGTATGAGAGGTGCGTGAGAACATGGCGATATAGGCAAAGCTATCAGAGGTGAGCAAAAACACAGTGATATAGGGGAAGGTTATTAGAGGTGCGCCAAAACACGATATAGGGGAAGCTATGTGAGGTGCGTGAAAACACAACGAGATAGGGGAATGTATGGGAGGTGCGCTAAAACACTGCGATACAGGGGAAGGTATGAGAGGTGCGCGAAAACACAGTGATATAGGGGAAGATATAGAAGATTCGCGAAAACACGGCAATAGAGGGGAAGGTATGAGAGATGAGCAAAAACTCAGCTAAAAAGGGGAAGGTATGAGAAGTGCTCAAGAACACGGCAATACAGGCAAAGCTGTGAGAGGTGAGCAAAAACATAGCGATATAGTGGAAGGTATGAGAGGGGCGAGAAAATACAACGATATAGGGGAATATATGCGAGATGCAAGAAAACAGCGATATCAGGGAAATTATGAGAGGTGCCTAAAAACACATCAATATAGGGGAAACTATGAGAGGTGCGTGAAAAAACATTGATATAGTGGAAGGTATGAGAGGTGTGCGAATACACAACGATATAGGAAAAGGTATGAGAGGTGCGCAAAACCACAGTGATATAGGGGAAGCTATGGGTGGTGGGCGAAAACACGGCGATATACGTGAAGGTATGAGAGGTGCGTGAAAACACGTCGATATAGGGGAAGGTATGAGAGGTGAGCGAAACTCAATTAAAAAGGGGAAGGTATGAGAGGTGCGTGAGAACATGGCGATATAGGCAAAGCTATCAGAGGTGAGCAAAAACACAGTGATATAGGGGAAGGTTATTAGAGGTGCGCCAAAACACGATATAGGGGAAGCTATGTGAGGTGCGTGAAAACACAACGAGATAGGGGAATGTATGGGAGGTGCGCTAAAACACTGCGATACAGGGGAAGGTATGAGAGGTGCGCGAAAACACAGTGATATAGGGGAAGATATAGGAGATGAGTGAAAACACGGCGATATAGGGGAAGGTTTAAGAGATGAGCAAAAACTCAGCTAAAAAGGGGAAGGTATGAGAGGTGCGCGAGTACACAGCAATATAGGCAAAGCTGTGAGAGGTGAGCAAAAACACAACGATATCGGGGAAGCTATGCGAGATACGCGAAAACACAGCGATATCAGGGAAATTATGAGAGGTGCCCGAAAACACATCAATATAGGGGAAGCTACGAGAGGTGCGCGATAACACAGCAATATAGTGGAAGGTATGAGAGGTGCACGAAAACACAGCGATATATGGGAATCTATGGGAGGTGCATGAAAACAGAGCGAGAAAGGGGAAGGTATGAGAGGCGTGAGAAAACACAGAAATATAGGGGGAGCTATGGGAGGTGTGTGAAAGCATGGCGATATATGGAGAAGGTATGAGAGGTGTGCGAAAACATAGTTGTGGAGGTGAATCTATGCGAGGTGCGCGAAAACACGGCGATATAGGGGAAGCTATGAGAGGTGCGTGAAAACACAGCGATTTGGGGGAAGCTATGAGAGGTGTGTGAAAATATTGCGACATATAGAAACCTATGAGAGGTGCCCGAGAATACAACAATAGAGGGGATGCTATGAGAGGTGTGCGATAACACAACAAAAAGGGGAAGGTATGAGAAGTGCGCGAAAACGCAGCGATATATGGCAAACTATGGGAGGTGCGTGAAAACAAGGCGATATGGGGGTAGGTATGAGAGGTGCATGAAAAGACAGTGATAAGTGGGAAGCGATGAGAGGTGCGCAAAAACACAGCGATATAGGGGAAGATATGAGTGGTACACGAAAACATATCGATATAAGGGAAGCTACGAGAGGTGCGTGAAGAAACATCGATATAGTGGAAGGTATGAGAGGGTTGCGAAAGCACAACGATATAGGGGAAGGTATGAGAGGTGCACAAAACTACAGCGATATATGGGAAGCTATGGGAGGTGCATGAACACACAGCGATATAGGGGAATGTATGTGAGGTGCGTTAAAACACTGCGATACAAGGGAAGGTATAAGAGGTGCGCAAAACCACAGCGATATATGGGAAGCTATGAGAGGTGCACGAAAGCACGGCGATATTGGGGAAGGTTTGAGAGGTGCACGAAAACACAGTGATGTAGAGGAAGCTATGGGAGGTGCGCAAAAACACGGCGATATACGTGAAGGTATGAGAGGTGCGTGAGAACACGTCGATATAGGGGAGGGTATGAGAGATGAGCAAAAACTCAGTTAAAAAGGGGAAGGTATGAGAGGTGCATGAGAACACAGCGATATAGGGGAAGCTATGGGAGGTGCGTGAAAACACAGCGATCTAGGGGAATGTATGGGAGGTGCGTTAAAACACAGTGATATAGGGGAAGATATAGAAGATTCGCGAAAACACGGCAATAGAGGGGAAGGTATGAGAGATGAGCAAAGACTCAGCTAGAAAGGGGAAGGTATGAGAAGTGCTCGAGAACACGGAAATACAGGCAAAGCTGTGAGAGGTGAGAAAAAACATAGCAATATAGGGGAAGTTATGAGTGGTGCCCGAAAACACATCAATATAGGGGAAGCTACGAGAGGTGCGCAAAAACACAGCGATTTGGGGGAAGCTATGAGATGTGCGCGAAAATATTGCAACATATAGAAACCTATGAGAGGTGCCCGAGAACACAGCAATAGAGGGGATGCTATGAGAGGTGTGCGATAACACAACAAAAAGGGGAAGGTATGAGAAGTGCGCGAAAACGCAGCGATATATGGCAAACTATGGGAGGTGCGTGAAAACAGGGCGATATAGGGGTAGGTATGAGAGGTGCATGAAAAGACAGTGATAAGCGGGAAGCTATGAGAGGTGCGCGAAAACACAGCGATATAGGAGATGGTATGAGCGGTGCGCGAAAATATATCGATATAGTGGAAGCTACGAGAGGTGCGTGAAAAAACATCGATTTAGTGGGAGGTATGAGAGGTGTGCGAAAACGCAGCGATATACGGGAAGGTATGAGAGGTGCGTGAAAACATAGTGGTGGAAGTGAAGCTATGCGAGGTGCGCGAAAACACGGCGATATAGGGGAAGGTATGAGTGCTGCGCGAAAACATATCGATATAGGGGAAGCTACGAGAGGTGCGTGAAAAAATATCAATATAGTGGAAGGTATTAGATGTGTGCGAAAACACAACGATATAAGGGAAGGTATGAGAGGTGCATGAAAACACAGTGATACAGGGGAAGCTATGGGAAGAGCGCGAAAACACAGCGATATAGGGGAAGGTATGAGTGGTGCGACAAAACATATCGATATAGGGGAAGCTACGAGAGGTGCTTGAAAAAACATCGATATAGTGAAAGGTATGAGAGATGTGCTAAAATACAAGGAAAAAAGGGAAGGTATGAGAGGTGCGTGAAAACACAGCGATATAGGGGAAGCTATGGCAGGTGCGTGAAAACACAGCGAAATAGGGGAATGTAAGGGAGGTGCGTGAAAAAACATCGATTTAGTGGGAGGTATGAGAGGTGTGCGAAAACGCGGCGATATACGGGAAGGTATGAGAGGTGCGTGAAAACACATCAATATAGGGGAATCTACGAGAGGTGCGCGAAAACACAGCGATATAGTGGAAGGTATGAGAGGTGCACGAAAACACAGCGATATAGTGGAAGGTATGAGAGGTGCACGAAAACACAGTGATATATGGGAATCTTTGGGAGGTGCATGAAAACAGAGCGAGAAAGGGGAAGGTATGAGAGGCGTGAGAAAACACAGAAATATAGGGGGAGCTATGGGAGGTGTGTGAAAGCATGGCAATATATGGAGAAGGTATGAGAGGTGTGAGAAAACACAGCAATATAGGGGGAGCTATGGGAGGTGCGTGAAAGCATGGCGATATATGGAGAAGGTATGAGAGGTGTGCGAAAACATATTGGTGGAGGTGAATCTATGCGAGGTGCGCGAAAACACGGCGATATAGGGGAAGCTATGAGAGGTGCGCGAAAACACAGTGATTTGGGGGAAGCTATGAGAGGTGCACAAAAGCACGGCGATATTGGGGAAGGTTTGAGAGGTGCGCGAAAACACAGTGATATAGAGGAAGATATGGGAGGTGCGTGAAAACACGGTGATATACGTGAAGGTATGAGAGGTGCGTGAAAGCACGTCGATATAGGGGAAGGTATGAGAGATGAGCAAAAACTCAGTTAAAAAGGGGAAGGTATGAGAGGTGCGTGAGACCATGGCGATATAGTCAAAGCTATCAGAGGTGAGCAAAAACACAGCGATATAGGGGAAGGTTATTAGAGGTGCGCCAAAACACGATATAGGGGAAGCTATGACAGATGCGCGAAAACACAGCGATTTGGGGGAAGCTATGAGAGGTGTGCAAAAATATTGCAACATATAGAAACCAATGAGAGGTGAACGAGAACACAGCAATAGAGGGGATGCTATGAGAGGTGTGCGATAACACAACAAAAAGGGGAAGGTATGAGAAGTGCGCGAAAACGCAGCGATATATGGCAAACTATGGGAGGTGCGTGAAAACAGGGCGATATAGGGGTACGTATGAGAGGCGCATGAAAAGACAGTGATAAGCGGGAAGCTATGGGTGGTGCGCGAAAACATTTCGATATAGGGGAAACTACGAGAGGTGCGTGAAAAAACATCGATATAGTGGAAGGTATGAGAGATGCGCAAAAACACAGCGATATAGGGGAAGGTATGAGTGGTGCGCGAAAACATATCGATATAGGGGAAGCAACGAGAGATGCGTGAAAAAACATCGATATAGTGGAAAGTATGAAAGGTATGCGAAAACACAACGATATAGGGGAAGGTATGAGAGTTGCACAAAACTACAGCAATATATTGGAAGCTATGAGAGGTGCACGAAATCACGGCGATATACGTGAAGGTATGAGAGGTGCGTGAAAACATAGTGGTGGAGGTGAAGCTATGCGAGGTGTGCGAAAACACGGCGATATAGGGGAAGGTATGAGTGCTGCGCGAAAACATATCGATATAGGGGAAGCTACGAGAGGTGCGTGAAAAAATATCAATATAGTGGAAGGTATGAGATGTGTGCGAAAACGCAACGATATAAGGGAAGGTATGAGAGGTGCATGAAAACACAGTGATACAGGGGAAGCTATGGGAAGAGCGCGAAAACACAGCGATATAGGGGAAGGTATGAGTGGTGCGACAAAACATATCGGTATAGGGGAAGCTACGAGAGGTGCTTGAAAAAACATCGATATAGTGAAAGCTGTGAGAGATGTGCTAAAACACAAGGATATAAGGGAAGGTATGAGAGGTGCGTGAAAACACAGCGATATAGGGGAAGCTATGGGAGGTGCGTGAAAACACAGCGAAATAGGGGAATGTATGGGAGGTGCGCTAAAACACTGCGATACAGGGGAAGGTATGAGAGGTGCGCGAAAACACAGTGATATAGGGGAAGATATAGGAGATGCGTGAAAACACGGCGATATCAGGGAAATTATGAGAGGTGCCCGAAAACACATCAATATAGGGGAAGCTACGAGAGGTGCGCGATAACACAGCAATATAGTGGAAGGCATGAGAGGTGCACGAAAACACAGCGATATATGGGAATCTATGGGAGGTGCATGAAAACAGAGCGAGAAAGGGGAAGGTATGAGAGGCGTGAGAAAACACAGAAATATAGGGGGAGCTATGGGAGGTGTGTGAAAGCATGGCAATATATGGAGAAGGTATGAGAGGTGTGCGAAAACATAGTGGTGGAGGTGAATCTATGCGAGGTGCGCGAAAACACGGCGATATAGGGGAAGCTATGAGAGGTGCGTGAAAACATTGCGACATATAGAAACCTATGAGAGGTGCACGAGAACACAGCAATAGAGGGGATGCTATGAGAGGTGTGCGATAACACAGCAAAAAAGGGGAAGGTATGAGAAGTGTGCGAAAACATAGCGATATATGGTAAACTATGGGAGGTGCGTGAAAACAGGGCGATATAGGGGTAGGTATGAGAGGTGCATGAAAAGACAGTGATAAGCGGGAAGCTATGAGAGGTGCGTGAAAACACAGTGATATAAGGGAAGGTATGAGTGGTGCATGAAAACATTTCGATATAGGGGAAGCTACGAGAGGTGCGTGAAAAAACATTGATATAGTGGAAGGTATGAGAGGTGTGCGAATACACAACGATATAGTGGAAGGTATGAGAGGTGCGCAAAACCACAGTGATATAGGGGAAGCTATGGGAGGTGGGCGAAAACACGGCGATATACATGAAGGTATGAGAGGTGCGTGAAAACACGTCGATATAGGGGAAGGTATGAGAGGTGAGCGAAAACTCAGTTAAGAAGGGGAAGGTATGAGAGGTGCGTGAGAACATGGCGATATAGGCAAAGCTGTGAGAGGTGAGCAAAAACACAACGATATCGGGGAAGCTATGCGAGATGCGCGAAAACACAGCGATATCAGGGAAATTATGAGAGGTGCCCGAAAACACATCAATATAGGGGAAGCTACTAGAGGTGCGTGATAACACAGCGATATAGTGGAAGGTATAAGAGGTGCGCGAAAACACAGCGATATATGGGAATCTATGGGAGGTGCATGAAAACAGAGCGAGATAGGGGAAGGTATGAGAGGCGTGAGAAAACACAGAAATATAGGGGGAGCTATGGGAGGTGCGTGAAAGCATGGCTATATATGGAGAAGGTATAAGAGGTGTGCGAAACGTAGTGGTGGAGGTGAATCTATGCGAGGTACGCGAAAACACGTCGATATAGGGGAAGCTATGAGAGGTGCGTGAAAATATTGCGACATATAGAAACCTATGAGAGGTGCACGAGAACAAAGCAATAGAGGGGATGCTATGAGAGGTGTGCGATAACACAACAAAAAGGGGAAGGTATGAGAAGTGCGCGAAAACACAGCGATATATGGCAAACTATGGGAGGTGCGTGAAAACCGGGTGATATAGGGGTAAGTATGAAAGGTGTATGAAAAGACAGTGATAAGCGGGAAGCTGTGAGAGGTGCTTTAAAACACAGCGATATAGGGCAAGGTATGAGTGGTGCACGAAAACATTTCGATAGAGGGGAAGCTACGAGAGGTGCGTGAAAAAACATCGATATAGTGAAAGGTATGAGAGGTGTGCGAAAACACAACGATATAGGGGAAGGTATGAGAGGTGCGCAAAACCACAGTGATACAGGGGAAGCTATGGGAGGCGTGCGAAAACACGGCGATATTGGGGAAGGTATGAGAGGTGCGTGAAAACACGTTGATATAGGGGAAGGTATGAGAGACGAGCGAAAACTCAGTTAAAAAGGGGAAGGTATGAGAGGTGCGTGAGAACATGGCGATATTGGGGAATGTATGGGAGGTGCGTTAAAACACTGCGATTCAGGGGAATGTATGAGAGGTGCTCAAAAACACAGTGATATAGGGGAAGATATAGGAGATGTGCGAAAACACGGCGATATAGGGGAACTTATAAGAGATGAGCAAAAACTCAGCTAAAAAGGGGAAGATATGAGAGGTGCGCGAGTACATGGCAATATAGGCAAAGCTGTGAGAGGTGAGCAAAAACACAGCGATATAAGGTAAGGTATGAGAGGTGCGCGAAAACGCAATGATATAGGGGAATCTATGAGAGGTGCGAGAAAACACGGCAATATAGGGGAAGCTATGAGAGGTGCGCGAAAGCATATCGATATAGGAGAAGCTACGAGAGGCGCGTGAAAAAACATCGATATAGTGGAAGGTATGAGACGTGCACAAAACTACAGCAATATATGGGAAGCTATGAGAGGTGCATGAAAGCACGGCGATATTGTGGAAGGTATGAGAGGTGCACGAAAACACAGTGATATAGGGGAAACTCTTCGAGATGGGCGAAAACACAGCGATATCAGGGAAATTATGAGAGGTGCCCGAAAACACATCATTGTAGGGGAAGCTATGGGAGGTGCGCGAAAACACAGCGATATAGGGGAATGTATGGGAGGTGCGTTAAAACACTGCGATACAGGGGAAGGTATGAGAGGTGCGCGAAAACACAGTGATATAGGGGAAGGTATGAGTGCTGCGCGAAAACATATCGATATAGGGGAAGTTACGAGAGGTGCGTGAAAAAATATCGATATAGGGGAAGGTATGAGAGGTGCGCAAAACCACAGTGATACAGGGGAAGCTATGGGAGGCGTGCAAAAACACGGCGATATACGTGAAGGTATGAGAGGTGCGTGAAAACACGTCGATATAGGGGAAGGTATGAGAGACGAGTGAAATCTCAGTTAAAAAGGGGAAGGTATGAGAGGTGCATGAGAACATGGCGATATTGGGGAATGTATGGGAGGTGCGTTAAAACACTGCGATACAGGGGAATGTATGAGAGGTGCGCAAAAACACAGTGATATAGGGGAAGATATAGGAGATGCGCGAAAACACGGCGATATAGGGGAAGTTATAAGAGATGAGCAAAAACTCAGCTAAAAAGGGGAAGTTATGAGAGGTGCGTGAGTACACGGCAATATAGGCAAAGCTGTGATTGGTGAGCAAAAACATAGCAATATAGGGGAAGGTATGAGAGGTGCGCGAGTACATGGCAATATAGGCAAAGCTGTGAGAGGTGAGCAAAAACACAGCGATATAAGGTAAGGTATGAGAGGTGCGCGAAAACGCAATGATATAGGGGAATCTATGAGAGGTGCGAGAAAACACGGCAATATAGGGGAAGCTATGAGAGGTGCGCGAAAGCATATCGATATAGGAGAAGCTACGAGAGGCGCGTGAAAAAACATCGATATAGTGGAAGGTATGAGACGTGCACAAAACTACAGCAATATATGGGAAGCTATGAGAGGTGCATGAAAGCACGGCGATATTGTGGAAGGTATGAGAGGTGCACGAAAACACAGTGATATAGGGGAAACTCTTCGAGATGGGCGAAAACACAGCGATATCAGGGAAATTATGAGAGGTGCCCGAAAACACATCATTGTAGGGGAAGCTATGGGAGGTGCGCGAAAACACAGCGATATAGGGGAATGTATGGGAGGTGCGTTAAAACACTGCGATACAGGGGAAGGTATGAGAGGTGCGCGAAAACACAGTGATATAGGGGAAGGTATGAGTGCTGCGCGAAAACATATCGATATAGGGGAAGTTACGAGAGGTGCGTGAAAAAATATCGATATAGGGGAAGGTATGAGAGGTGCGCAAAACCACAGTGATACAGGGGAAGCTATGGGAGGCGTGCAAAAACACGGCGATATACGTGAAGGTATGAGAGGTGCGTGAAAACACGTCGATATAGGGGAAGGTATGAGAGACGAGTGAAATCTCAGTTAAAAAGGGGAAGGTATGAGAGGTGCATGAGAACATGGCGATATTGGGGAATGTATGGGAGGTGCGTTAAAACACTGCGATACAGGGGAATGTATGAGAGGTGCGCAAAAACACAGTGATATAGGGGAAGATATAGGAGATGCGCGAAAACACGGCGATATAGGGGAAGTTATAAGAGATGAGCAAAAACTCAGCTAAAAAGGGGAAGTTATGAGAGGTGCGTGAGTACACGGCAATATAGGCAAAGCTGTGATTGGTGAGCAAAAACATAGCAATATAGGGGAAGGTATGAGAGGTGCGCGAGTACATGGCAATATAGGCAAAGCTGTGAGAGGTGAGCAAAAACACAGCGATATAGGGTAAGCTATGAGAGGTGCGCGAAAGCATATCGATATAGGGGAAGCTACGAGAGGCGCGTGAAAAAACATCGATATAGTGGAAGGTATGAGACGTGCACAAAACTACAGCAATATATGGGAAGCTATGAGAGGTGCACGAAAGCACGGCAATATTGTGGAAGGTATGAGAGGTGCACGAAAACACAGTGATATAGGGGAAACTCTTCGAGATGCGCGAAAACACAGCGATATCAGGGAAATTATGAGAGGTGCCCGAAAACACATCAATGTAGGGGAAGCTATGGGAGGTGCGCGAAAACACAGCGATATAGGGGAATGTATGGGAGGTGCGTTAAAACACTGCGATACAGGGGAAGGTAGGAGAGGGGCGCGAAAACATATCAATATAGGGGTAAGTTACGAGAGGTGCGTGAAAAAATATCGATATAGTGGAAGGTATGAGAGGTGTGCGAAAACACAACAATATAAGGGAAGGTATGAGAGGTGCGTGAAAACACAGCGATATAGGGGAATGTATGGGAGGTGCGTTAAATCACTGCGATACAGGGGAAGGTATGACAGGTATGCAAAACCACAGTGATACATGAGAAGCTATGAGAGGTGCACGAAAGCACGGCGATATTAGGGAAGGTTTGAGAGGTCCACGAAAACATAGTGATATAGGGGAAGCTATGGGAGGAGCGCAAAAACACGGCGATATACGTCAAGGTATGAGAGGTGCGTGAAAACATGTCAATATAGGGGAAGGTATGAGAGATGAGCGAAAACTCAGTTAAAAAGGGTAAGGTATAAGAGGTGCGTGAGAACATGGCGATGTAGGCAAAGCTATCAGAGGTGAGCAAAAACACAGTGAAATAGGGGAAGGTTATTAGAGGTGCGCGAAAACACGATATAGGGGAAGCTATGTGAGGTGAGTGAAAACACAGCGAGATAGAGGAATGTATGGCAGGTGCGTTAAAACACTGCGATACAGGGGAAGATATAGGAGATGCGCGAAAACACGGCGATATAGGGGAAGGTATAACAGATGAGCAAAAACTCAGCTACAAAGGGGAAGGTATGAGAGGTGCGCAAGTACACGGCAATATAGGCAAGGCTGTGAGAGGTGAGGAAAAACAGCAATATAGGGGAAGGTATGAGAGGTGCACGAAAACACAACGATATAGGGGAAGATATGCGAGATGCGTGAAAACACAACAGTATCAGGGAAATTATGAGAGGTGCCCGAAAACACATCAATGTAGGGGGAGCTACGAGAGGTGCGTGAAAACACAGCGATATATTAGAAGGTATGAGAGGTGCGCGAAAAAACAGCGATATATGGGAAGCTATGGGAGGTGCATGAAAACAGAGCGAGAAAGGAGAAGGTATGAGAGGTGTGAGTAAACACAGCAATATAGAGAGGAGCTATGGGAGGTGCGTGAAAGCATGGCGATATATGGAGAAGTTATGAGAGGTGTGCGAAAACATAGTGGTGTAGGTGAATCTATGCGAGGTGCGTGAAAACACGGCGATACAGGGGAAGGTATGAGAGGTGCGTGAAAACACAGCAATTTGTGGGAAGCTATAAGAGGTGCGCGAAAATATTGCAACTTATAGAAACCTATGAGAGGTGCACGAGAACACAGCAATAGAGGGGATGCTATGAGAAGTGTGCGATAACACAGCAAAAGAAGGGAAGGTAGGAGAACTGTGCGAAAACACAGCGATATATGGCAAACTATGGAAGGTGCGTGAAAACAGGGCGATATAGTGGTAGGTATGAGAGGTGCATGAAAAGACAGTGATAAGCGGGAAGCTATGAGAGGTGCACGAAAACAGCGATATAGGGGAAGGTATGAGTGGTGCGTGAAAAAACATCGATATAGTGGAAGGTATGAGAGGTGTGCGAAAACAGAACAATATAGGGGAAGGTATGAGAGGTGCACAAAACTACAGCGATATATGGGAAGCTATGAGAGGTGCACGAAAGCACGGCGATATTGGGGAAGGTATGAGAGGTGCACGAAAACACAGTGATATAGGGGAAGCTATGGGAGGTGCGCGAAAACATGGCGATATAGGGGAAGGTATGAGTGCTGCGCGAAAACATATCGATATAGGGGAAGCTACGAGAGGTGCGTGAAAAAATATCGATATAGTGGAAGGTATGAGAGGTGTGCGAAAACACAACGATATAAGGGAAGGTATGAGAGGTGCGTGAAAACACAACGAGATAGGGGAATGTATGGGAGGTGCGTTAAAACACTGCGATACAGGGGAAGGTATGAGAGGTGCACAAAAACACAGTGATATAGGGGAAGTATTAAGAGATGAGCAAAAACTCAGTTAAAAAGGGAAAGGTATAAGAGGTGCGCGAGTACACGGCAATATAGGCAAAGCTGTGAGAGGTGAGCAAAAACAGCAATATAGGGGAAGGTATGAGTGGTGCGCGAAAACATATCGATATAGGGGAGGCGACGAGAGGTGTGTGAAAAAACATCGATATAGTGGAAGGTATGAGAGGTGTGCGAAAACACAACAATATAGGGAAGGTATGAGAGGTGCACAAAACTACAGCGATATAAGGGAAGCTATGAGAGGTGCACGAAAGCACGGCGATATTGGGGAATGTATTGGAGGTGCGTTAAAACACTGCGATACAAGGGAAGGTATAAGAGGTGCGCAAAACCACAGCGATATAGGGGACGGTATTAGAGGTGTGTGAAAACACAACGATATAGGGGAAGCTATGCGAGGTGCGCGAAAACACAGCGATGTAGGGGAATGTATGGGAGGTGCGTTAAAACACTGCGATACAGGTGAAGGAATGAGAGGTGCGCGAAAACACAGCGATATAGTGGAAGGTATGAGAGGTGCACGAAAACACAGCGATATATGGGAATCTTTGGGAGGTGCATGAAACAGAGCAAGAAAGGGGAAGGTATGCGAGGTGCGCGAAAACACGGCGGTATAGGGGAAGCTATGAGAGGTGTGTGAAAACACAGCGATTTGTGGGAAGCTATGAGAGGTGCACGAAAATATTGCAACTTAGAGAAACCTATGAGAGGTGCACGAGAACACAGCAATAGAGGGGGTGCTATGAGAAGTGTGCAATAACACAGCAAAAGAGGGGAAGGTAGGAGAAGTGTGCGAAAACACAGCGATATATGGCAAACTATGGAAGGTGCGTGAAAACAGGGCGATATAGGGGTAGGTATGAGAGGTGCATGAAAAGACAGTGATAAGCGGGAAGCCATGATAGGTGAGCAAAAACACAGCAATATAGTGGAAGGTATGAGTGGTGCGCGAAAACATATCGATATAGAGGAAGCTACGAGAGGTGCGTGAAAAAACATCGATATAGTAGAAGGTATGAGAGGTGTGCGAAAACACAACAATATAGGGGAAGGTAGGAGACGTGCACAAAACTACAGCGATATATGGGAAGCTATGAGAGGTGCACGAAAGCACGGCAATATTGGAGAAGGTATGAGAGGTGCACGAAAACACAGTGATATAGGGGAAGCTATGGGAGGTGCGCGAAAACACGGTGATATACGTGAAAGTATGAGAGGTGCATGAAAACATAGTGATGGAGGTGAAGTTATGCGAGGTGCACAAAAACACGGCGATATAGGGGAAAGTATGAGCGCTGCGCGAAAACATATCGATATAGGGGAAGCTACCAGAGGTGCGTGAAAAAATATCGATATAGTGGAAGGTATGAGAGGTGTGCGAAAACACAACAATATAAGGGAAGGTATGAGAGGTGCACGAAAGCACGGCGATAATGGGGAAGGTATGAGAGGTGTGTGAAAACACAACGATATAGGGGAAGCTATGGGAGGTGCGTGAACACACAGCGATATAGGGGAATGTATGTGAGGTGCGTTAAAACACTGCGATACAGGTGCAGGAATGAGAGGTGCGCGAAAACACAGCGATATATGGGAATCTTTGGGAGGTGCATGAAAACAGAGCAAGAAAGGGGAAGGTGTGCGAGGTGTGTGAAAACACGGCGACATAGGGGAAGCTATGAGAGGTGCGTGAAAACACAGCGATTTTTGGGAAGCTATGAGAGGTGCGTGAAAGTATTCCAACTTATAGAAACCTATGAGAGGTGCACGAGAACACAGCAATAGAGGGGATGCTATGAGAAATGTGCGATAACACAGCAAAAGAGGGGAAGGTATGAGAGGTGCACGAAAACACAGTGATATAGGGGAAGCTATGGGAGGTGCGCGAAAACACGGTGATATACGTGAAAGTATGAGAGGTGCATGAAAACATAGTGATGGAGGTGAAGTTATGCGAGGTGCACAAAAACACGGCGATATAGGGGAAAGTATGAGCGCTGCGCGAAAACATATCGATATAGGGGAAGCTACCAGAGGTGCGTGAAAAAATATCGATATAGTGGAAGGTATGAGAGGTGTGCGAAAACACAACAATATAAGGGAAGGTATGAGAGGTGCACGAAAGCACGGCGATAATGGGGAAGGCATGAGAGGTGTGTGAAAACACAACGATATAGGGGAAGCTATGGGAGGTGCGTGAACACACAGCGATATAGGGGAATGTATGTGAGGTGCGTTAAAACACTGCGATACAGGTGCAGGAATGAGAGGTGCGCGAAAACACAGCGATATATGGGAATCTTTGGGAGGTGCATGAAACAGAGCAAGAAAGGGGAAGGTATGCGAGGTGTGTGAAAACACGGCGACATAGGGGAAGCTATGAGAGGTGCGTGAAAACAGCGATTTGTGGGAATCTATGAGAGGTGCGCGAAAATATTGCAACTTATAGAAACCTATGAGAGGTGCACGAGAACACAGCAATAGAGGGGATGCTATGAGAAGTGTGCGATAACACAGCAAAAGAGGGGAAGGTAGGAGAAGTGTGCGAAAACACAGCGATATATGGCAAACTATGGAAGGTGCGTGAAAACAGGGCGATATAGGGGTAGGTATGAGAGGTGCATGAAAAGACAGTGATAAGTGGGAAGCTATGATAGGTGCGCAAAAACACAGCAATATAGTGGAAGGTATGAGTGGAGCGCGAAAACATATCGATATAGAGGAAGCTACGAGAGGTGCGTGAGAAAACATCGATATAGTAGAAGGTATGAGAGGTGTGTGAAAACACAACGATATAGGGGAAGCTATGCAAGGTGCGTGAAAACACAGCGATATAGGGGATTGTATGGGAGGTGCGTTAAAACACTGCGATACAGGTGAAGGTATGAGAGGTGCGCGAAAACACAGCGATATATGGGAATCTTTGGGAGGTGCATGAAAACAGAGCGAGAAAGGGGAAGGTATGAGAGGTGTGAGAAAACACAGCAGTATAGGGGAAACTATGGGAGGTGTGTGAAAGCATGGCGATATATGGAGAAGGTTTGAGAGGTGTGCGAAAACATAGTGGTGGAGGTGAATCTATGCGAGGTGTGCGAATACACAACGATATAGGGGAAGGTATGAGAGGTGCGCAAAACCACAGTGATATAGGGGAAGCTATAGGAGGTGAGCGAAAACACGGCGATATACGTGAAGGTATGAGAGGTGCGTGAAAACACGTCAATGTGGGGAATGTATGAGAGATGGGCGAAAACGAAGTTAAAAAGGGGGAGGTATGAGAGGTGCGTGAAAACATGGCGATATAGGCAAATCTATCAGAGGTGAGCAAAAACACAGTGATATAGGGGAAGGTTATTAGAGGTGCGCGAAAACACGACATAGGGGAAGCTATGTGAGGTACGTGAAAACACAGCGAGATAGGGGAATGTATGGGAGGTGCGTTAAAACACTGCGAGACGGGGAAGGTATGAGAGGTGTGCGAAAACACAGTGATATAGGGGAAGATATAGGAGATGCGCGAAAACATGGCGATATAGGGGAAGGTATGAGTGCTGCGCGAAAAGATATCGATATAGGGGAAGCTATGAGAGGTGCGTGAAAAAACATCGATATAGTAGAAGGTATGAGAGGTGTGGGAAAACACAGTGATCTAGAGGAAGATATAGGAGATGCGCAAAAACACGGCGATATAGGGGAAGGTATGAGAGATGAGCAAAAACTCAGCTAAAAAAGGGGAAGGTATGACAGGTGCGCAAGAACACGGCAATATAGACAAAGCTGTGAGAGGTGAGCAAAAACATAGCGATATAGGGGAAGGTATGAGAGGTGCGCGAAAACACAAAGATATAGGGGAAGCTATGCGAGATGCGCGAAAACACAGCGATATCAGGGAAATTATGAGAGGTGCCCGAAAACACATCAATATAGGGGAAGCCACAAGAGGTGCGCGATAACACAGCGATATAGTGGAAGGTATAAGAGGTGCGCAAAAACACAGCGATATATGGGAATCTATGGGAGGTGCATGAAAACAGAGCGAGAAAGGGGAAGGTATGAGAGGCGTGAGAAAACACAGCAATATATGGGGAGCTGTGGGAGGTGCGTGAAAGCATGGCGATATATGGAGAAGGTATGAGAGGTCTGCGAAAACATAGTGGTGGAGGTGAATCTATGCGAGATGCGCGAAACAACGGCGATATAAGGGAAGCTATGAGAGGTGCGCGAAAACACAGCGATTTGGGGGAAGCTATGAGAGGTGCGTGAAAATATTGCGACATATAGAAACCTATGAGAGGTGCACGAGAACATAGCCATAGAGGGGATGCTATGAGAGGTGTGCGATAACACAGCAAAAAAGGGTAAGGTATGACACGTGTGCGAAATCACAGCGATATATGGCAAACTCTGGGAGGTACGTGAAAACAGGGCGATATAGGTGTAGGTATGAGAGGTGCATGAAAAGAGAGTGATAAGCGGGAAGTTATGAGAGGTACGTGAAAACACAGCGATATAGGGGAAGGTATGAGTGGTGCGCGAAAACATTTCTATATAGGGGAAGCTACGTGAGGTGCGTGAAAAAACATCGATATAGTGGAAGGTATCAGAGGTGTGCGAAAACACAACGATATAGGGGATGGTATGAGAGGTGCGCAAAACCACAGTGATACAGGGGAAGCTATGGGAGGTGTGTGAAAACACGGCGATATACGTGAAGGTATGAGAGGTTGCGTGAAAACACATCGATATAGGGGAAGGTATGAGAGACGAATGAACACTCAGTTAAAAAGGGGAAGCTATGAGAGGTGCGCAAGAACACGGCTATATAGGCAAAACTGTGAGAGGTGAGCAAAAACATAGCGATATAGGGGAAGGTATGAGAGCTGCATGAAAATACAACTATAGAGGGGAAGATATGCGAGATGCGCGAAAACACAGTGATATCAGGGAAATTATGAGAGGTGCCCGAAAACACATCAATATAGGGGAAGCTACAAGAGGTGTGTGAAAAAACATCGATATAGTGGAAGGTATGAGAGGTGTGCGAAAACACAACGATATAGGGGAAGGTATGAGAGGTGCACAAATCTACAACGATATATGGGAAGCTATGAGAGGTGCACGAAAGCATGGCGATATTGGGGAAGGTATAAGAGGTGCACGAAAACACAGTGATATAGGGGAAGCTATGGGAGGTGCGCGAAAACACGGCGATATAGGGGAAGCTATGCGAGATGCGCGAAAACACAGCGATATCAGGGAAATTATGAGAGGTGCCCGAAAACACATCAATGCAGGGGAAGCTACGGCGGTGCGCTAAAACACAGCGGTATTGTAGAAGGTATGAGAGGTGCGCGAAAACACAGCGATATATGGGAAGCTATGGAATGTGCGTGAAAACAGGGTGATATAGTGGTAGGTATGAGAGGTGCATGAAAAGACAGTGATAGGCGGGAAGCTATGAGAGATGCGCAAAAACACAGCGATATAGGGGAAGTTATGAGTGGTGCGCGAAAACATATTGATATAGGGGAAGCAACGAGAGATGCATGAAAAAACATCGATATAGTGGAAGGTATGAGAGGTGTGCGAAAACACAACGATATAGGGGAAGGTATGAGAGTTGCACAAAACTACAGCAATATATTGGAAGCTATGAGAGGTGCACAAAAGCACGGCGATATTGGGGAAGGTATGAGAGGTGCGCGAAATCACGGCGATATACGTGAAGGTATGAGAGGTGCGTGAAAACATAGTGGTGGAGGTGAAGCTATGCGAGGTGCGCGAAAACACGGCGATATAGGGGAAGGTATGAGTGCTGCGCGAAAACATATCGATATAGGGGAAGCTACGAGAGGTGCGTGAAAAAATATCAATATAGTGGAAGGTATGAGATGTGTGTGAAAACACAACGATATAAGGGAAGGTATGAGAGGTGCATGAAAACACAGTGATATAGGGGAAGGTATGGGAGGAGCGCGAAAACACAGCGATATAGGGGAAGGTATGAGTGGTGCACCAAAACATATCGATATAGGGGAAGCTACGAGAAGTGCTTGAAAAAACATCGATATAGTGAAAGGTATGAGAGGTGTGCGAAAATGCAACGATATAAGGGAAGGTATGAGAGGTGCGTGAAAACACAGTGATATAGGGGAAGCTATGGGAGGTGCATGAAAACACAGCGAAATAGGGGAATGTATGGGAGGTGCGTTAAAACACTGAGATACAGGGGAAGGTATGAGAGGTGCGCAAAACCACAGCGATATATGGGAAGCTATGAGAGGTGCACGAAAGCACGGCGATATTGGGGAAGGTATGAGAGGTGTGCGAAAACGCAGCGATATATGGCAAACTATGGGAGCTGCGTGAAAACAGGGCGATATAGGGGTAGGTGTGAGAGGTGCATGAAAAGACAGTGATAAGTGGGAACCTATAAGAGGTGCGCGAAAACACAGCGATATAGGGGAAGGTAGAGTGGTGCGCGAAAACTTATCGGTATAGGGGAAGCTACGAGAGGTACGTGAAAAAACATCGATTTAGTGGAAGGTATGAGAAGTGTGCGAAAACACAACGATATACGGGAAGGTATGAGAGGTGCGTGAAAACACAACGATATAGGGGAAGGTATGAGAGGTGCGCAAAACCTCAGTGATATAGGGCAAGCTATGGGAGGTGTGCGAAAACACAGTGATATACGTGAAGGTAGAGAGGTGCGTGAAATCATGTCGATATAGGGGAAGGTATGAGGGATGAGCGAAAACTCAGTGAAAAAGGGGAAGGTATGAGAGGTGCTTGAGAACATGGCGATATAGGCAAAGCTATCAGAGGTGAGCAAAAACACAGTGATATAGGGGAAGGTTATTAGAGATGCGCGAAAACACGATATAGGGGAAGTTATGTGAGGTGCGTGAAAACACAGAGAGATAGGGGAATGTATGGGAGGTGCGTTAAAACACTGCGATACAGGGGAAGGTATGAGAGGTGCGCGAAAACACAGTGATATAGGGGAAGATATAGGAGATGCGCGAAAACACGGCGATATAGGGGAAGGTATAAGAGATGAGCAAAAACTCTCTTAAAAAGGGGAAGGTATGAGAGGTGCGTGAGTACACGGCAATATAGGCAAAGCTGTGAGAGGTGAGCAAAAACATAGCAATATAGGGGAAGGCTTGAGAGGTGCGTGAAAATACAACGATATAGGGGAAGCTATGCGAGATGCGTGAAAACACAGCGATATCAGGGAAATTATGAGAGGTGCCCGAAAACACATCAATGTAGGGGAAGCTACGAGAGGTGCGCGAAAACACAGCGATATAGTAGAAGGTATGAGAGGTGCGCGAAAACACAGCGATATATGGGAAGCTATGGGAGGTGCATGAAAACAGAGCAAGAAAGGGGAAGGAATGAGATGTGTGAGTAAACACAGCAATCTAAGGGGAGCTATGGGAGGTGCGTGAAAGCATGGCTATATATGGAGAAGGTATGAGAGGTGTGCGAAAACATAGTGGTGGAGGTGAAGCTATGCGAGGTGCGCGAAAACACGGCGATATAGGGGAAGCTATGAGAGGTGCGCGAAAACACAGCGATTTGGGGGAAGCTATGAGAGGTGCGCGAAAATATTGCAACATATAGAAACCTATGAGGGGTGCACGAGAACACAGCAATAGCGGGATGCTATGAGAGGTGTGCGATAACACAGCAAAAAAGGGGAAGGTATGAGAAGTGCGCGAAAACGCAGCGATATATGGCAAATTATGGGAGGTGCGTGAAAACAGGGCGATATAGGGGTAAGTGTGAGAAGTGCATGAAAAGACAGTGATAAGCGGGAAGCTATGCGAGGTGCGCGAAAACACTGCGATATAGGGGAAGGTATGAGTGGTGCGCGAAAACATCGATATAGGGGAAGCTACGAGAGGTGCGTGAAAAAACATCAATATAGTGGAATGTATGAGAGGTGTGCGAAAACATAGTGATATAGGGGAAGATATAGGAGATGCGCAAAAACACGGCGATTTCGGTGAAGGTATGAGAGATGAGCAAAAACTGAGCTAAAAAGGGGAAGGTATGACAGGTGCGCGAGAACACGGCAATATAGGCAAAGCTGTGAGAGGTGAGCAAAAACATAGCGATATAGGGGAAGGTATGAGAGGTGCGCGAAAACACAACGATATAGGGGAAGCTATGCGAGATGCGCGAAAACACAGCGATATCAGGGAAATTATGAGAGGTGCCCGAAAACACTTCAATATAGGGGAAGCTACGAGAGGTGCGCGATAACACAGCGATATAGTGGAAGGTATAAGAGGTGCGCGAAAACACAGCGATATATGGGAATCTATGGGAGGTGCATGAAAACAGAGCGAGAAAGGGGAAGGTATGAGAAGCGTGAGAAAACACAGAAATATAGGGGGAGCTATGGGAGGTGCGTGAAAGCATGGCGATATATGGAGAAGGTATGAGAGGTGTGCGAAAACATAGTGGTGGAGGTGAAGCTATGCGAGGTGTGCGAAAACACGGCTATATAGGGGAAGGTATGAGAGGTGTGTGAAAATATTGTGACATATAGAAACCTATGAGAGGTGCACGAGAAAACAGCAATAGAGGGGATGCTATGAGATGTGTGCGATAACACAGCAAAAAAGGGGAAGGCATGAGAAGTGTGTGAAAACGCAGCGATATATGGCAAACTATGGGAGGTGCGAGAAAACGGGGCGATATATGGGTAGGTATGAGAGGTGCATGAAAAGACAGTGATAAGTGGGAAGCTATGAGAGGTGCGCGAAAAAACATCGATTTAGTGGAAGGTATGAGAAGTGTGCGAAAACACAACGATATTTGGGAAGGTATGAGAGGTGCGTGAAAACACAGCGATATAGGGGAATGTATGAGAGGTGCGTTAAAACACTGCGATACAAAGGAAGGTATCAGTGGTGCGTGAAAACACAGTGATATAGGGGAAGGTATGAGTGGTGCGTGAAAACATATCGATATAGGGGAAGCTACGAGAGGTGCGCGAAAACACAGCGATATATGGGAATATTTGGGAAGTGCATGAAAACAGAGCGAGAAAGGGGAAGGTATGAGAGGTGTGAGAAAACATAGCAATATAGGGGGAGCTATGGGAGGTGTGTGAAAGCATGGCGATATATGGAGAAGGTATGAGAGGTGTGTGAAAACATATTGGTGGAGGTGAATCTATGCGAGGTGCGCGAAAACACGGCGGTATAGGGGAAGCTATGAGAGGTGCGCGAAAACACAGCGATTTGGGGGAAGCTATGAGCGGTGCGCGAAAATATTGCGACATATAGAAACCCATGAGAGGTGCACGAGAACACAGCAATAGAGGGGATGCTATGAGAGGTGTGCGATAACACAGCAAAAAAGGGGAAGGTATGAGAAGTGTGTGAAAACACAGCGATATATGGCAGACTATAGGAGGTGCGTGAAAACAGGGCGATATAGGGGTAGGTATGAGAGGTGCATGAAAAGACAGTGATAAGCGGGAAGCTATGAGTGGTGCACGAAAACATTTCGATATAGGGGAAACTATGGGAGGTGCGTGAAAAAACATCCATATAGTGGAAGTATGAGAGGTGTGCGAAAACACAACGATATAGGGGAAGGTATGAGAGTTGCGCAAAACCTCAGTGATATAGGGCAAGCTATGGGAGGTGTGCGAAAACACAGCGATATACGTGAAGGTATGAGAGGTGCTTTAGTACACGTCGATATAGGGGAAGGTATGAGAGATGAGCGAAAACTCAGTTAAAAAGGGGAAGGTATGAGAGGTGCGTGAGAACATGGCGATATAGGCAAAGCTGTCAGAGGTGAGCAAAAACAGAGATATAGGGGAAGGTTATTAGAGGTGCGCGAAAACACGATATAGGGGAAGCTATGTGAGGTGCGTGAAAACACAGAGAGATAGCGGAATGTATGGGAGGTGCGTTAAAACACTGCGATACAGGGGAAGGTATGAGAGGTGCGCGAAAACACAGTGATACAGGGGAAGATATAGGAGATGCGCGAAAACACGGCGATATAGGGGAAGGTATAATAGGTGAGCAAAAACTCAGCTAAAAAGGGGAAGGTATGAGAGGTGCGCGAGTACACGGCGATATAGGCAAAGCTGTGAGAGGTGAGCAAAAACATAGCAATATATGGGAAGGAATGAGAGGTGTGTTAAAATACAACGATATAGGGGAAGCTATGCGAGATGCGCGAAAACACAGCGATATCAGGGAAATTATGAGAGGTGCCCGAAAACACATCAATGTAGGGGAAGCTACGAGATGTGCGCGAAAACACAGCGATATAGTAGAAGGTATGAGAGGTGTGTGAAAACACAGCGATATATGGGAAGCTATGGGAGGTGCATGAAAACAGAGCAAGAAAGGGGAAGGAATGAGATGTGTGAGTAAACACAGCAATATAAGGGGAGCTATGGGAGGTGCGTGAAAGCATGGCGATATATGGAGAAGGTATGAGAGGTGTGCTAAAACATAGTGGTGGAGGTGAAGCTATGCGAGGTGCACGAAAACTCGGCGATATAGGGGAAGCTATGAGAGGCGCGCGAAAATTTGCAACGTATAGAAACCTATGAGAGGTGCACGAGAACACAGCAATAGAGGGAATGCTATGAGAGGTGTGCGATAACACAGGAAAAAAAGGGGAAGGTATGAGAAGTGCGCGAAAACGCAGCGATATATGGCAAATCATGGGAGGTGCGTGAAAACAGGGCGATATAGGGGAAGGTATGAGAGGTGCATGAAAAGACAGTGATAAGCGGGAAGCTATGAGAGGTGCGCGAAAACACTGCGATATAGGGGAAGGTATGAGTGGTGTGCGAAAACATCTATATAGGGGAAGCTACGAGAGGTGCGTGAAAAAACATCGATATAGTGGAATGTATGAGAGGTGTGCGAAAACACAGTGATATACAAACCTAGAATCATAGAAAATAGGTGCAGGCGTAGGCCATTCGGCCTTTCGAGCCTTGACCACCATTTATTATGATCATGGCTGATCATCCAACTCAGAACACCGCCCCAGCCTTCCCTCCATACTCCCTGACCCCTGCAGCCACAAGGGCCATATCTAAATCCCTCTTAAATATAGCCAATGAACTGGCCTCAACTGTTTCCTATGGCAGAGAATTCCACAGATTCACCACTCTCTGTGTGAAGACGTTTTTCCTAATCTCGGTCCTAAAATACTTCCCCTCTATCCTCAAACTGTGACCCCTCGTTCTGGACTTCCCCAACATCGGGAACAATCTTCCTGCATCTAGCCTGTCCAATCCCTTTAGGATCTTATACGTTTCAATCAGATCCCCCCTCAATCTTCTAAATTCCAATGAGTACAAGCCCAGTTCATCCAGTCTTTCTTCATATGAATTCCTGCCATCCCAGGAATCAATCTGGTGAACCTTCTTTGTACTCCCTCTATGGCAAGGATGTCTTTCCTCAGATTAGGGGACCAAAACTGCACACAATACTCCAGGTGTGGTCTCACCAAGGCCTTGTACAACTGCAGTAGTACCTCCCTACTCCTGTACTTGAATCCTCTCGCTATAAATGCCAGCATGCCATTCGCCTTTTTCACCGCCTGCTGTACCTGCATGCTCACTTTCAATGACTGGTGTATAATGACACCCAGGTCACGTTGCACCTCCCCTTTTCCTAATCGGCCACCATTCAGATAATAATCTGCTTTCCTATTTTTGCCACCAAAGTGGATAACTTCACATTTATCCACATTAAATTGCATCTGCCATGAATTTGCCCACTCACCCAACCTATCCAAGTCACCGTGCATCCTCTTAGCATCCTCCTCACAGCTAACACTGCCGCCCAGCTTCGTGTCATCCGCAATCTTGGAGATGCTGCATTTAATTCCCTCATCCACGTCATTAGGGTTGACTAAAATTAAAATAAAATTATCACGAATGCATCCACTATTTCATGAAAACTTAGCGATATAGGCAAAGTTATGAGAGGTGCGCGAAAACACATCAATAGAGGGGCAGCTACGAGAGGTGCGTGAAAACACAACGATATAGTGGAAGTAATGAGAGGTGCACGAAAACTTTACAATATGTGAAAAGCTAAGAGAGGTGCCCGAGAACACAGCGATAGAAAGGAAGCTATGAGAGGTGAGCGAAAACACAGTGATATAGGGGAAGCTATGAGAGGTGCGCGAAAACACAGCGATTTGGGGAAAGTTATGAGAGGTGCGCGAAAACAGTGCAATATATGGCAAGCTATGTGAGGTGCGCAAAAACACAATGATAGAGGGGAAGCTATGCGATGTGTGCGAGAACACGGCGATCTAGGGGAAGCTATGAGAGGTGCGCTAAAACACGTCGATATAGGGGAAGCTATGAGAGGTGCGCGAAAACGCAGCGATGTAGGGGATGGCATGAGAGGTGCATGAAAACACAGTGATATGGGGAAGGTATGAGAGGTGGACGAAAACACAGCAATATAGGGGAAGCGATGTTAGGTGCGCGAAAACACGGCAATATAGGGGAAGCTATGAGATGTGAGCAAAAACACAACAATATAGTGGAAGCCTTGGGAGGTGCGCGAAATCACAGTGATATCAGGGACGGGATGAGAGGTGCGTGAAAACACAGCGATATAGGGGAAGCTATGGGAGTGGCGCGAAAACACAGCGATATATGGAAGGTATGGGAGGTGAGTTACAACACTGCGATATAGGGGAACGTATGAGAGGTGCGCTAAAACACAGTGATATAGGGGAAGCTATGGGAGGTGCGCGAAAACACGGCGATATACATGAAGGTATGAAATATGCGTGAAAACACGTCGATATTGGGGAAGGTATGAGGGATGAGCGAATACTCAGCTAAAAAGGGGAAGGTGTGAGAGGTGCGCAAGAACACGTCGATATAGGCAAAGCTATGAGAGGTCAGCAAAAACACAGTGATATAGGGGAAAGTATGAGAGGTGCGCAAAAACACAACGGTATAGGGGATGCTATGCGAGGTGCGCGAAAGCAGAGCAATATAGGGGAAGCTATGAGAGGTGCGTGAAAACACTGCGATAAAGGTGAAGGTATGAGGGGTGCGCAAAAAAACAGTGATATAGGGGACGGTATGAGAGGTGCGTGAAAACACAACGATATAGGGGAAGGTTGCGAGGTGCGCGAAAACACAGCGATATAGGGGAAACTATGGGATGTGCGTGAAAACAGGGCGATAGAGTGGAAGGTATGAGAGGTGCGCAAAACACAGCGATATAGGGGAATCTATGGGATGTGCACGAAAATGGCAATATAAGGGAAGCTATGAGAGGTGCGCGAAATCTCAGCGATATAGGGGAAGGTATGAGAGGTGCACAAAATCATGGCGATATAGAGGAAATCTATGACAGGTACCTCCCCTCTAGCATCTAGCCTGTAGCCAAGACTCACCCCTCTCCTCTAGCCAAGCCTCACTTCTAGCCTCTAGCCAAGCTTCGTCTTTAGCCTCTAGCCAAGCCTTGACCCTAGCCTCTAGCCTTTAGCCAATACTCACCTCTAGCCATACCTCAGCTCGCCACTTTAAACTTGTGCAGAGAGATATTTTTTGAAGGTTTTGAGATGATTATTTCTTTGGCATACTCTAATGCGGGTGTGAGAGGGTTTGGTGGTGTTCCCGGATTTGGGTGTGTCTTTGGATTTTCAATAGTGACGAATCTCAAATTTGTTTCATTCTTGGGGATTATAGGCCCTTTAATTTTTTTCAAATCTGTTCGCATTGCGTTTTTAAATTGGAGGTTGCTACTCAAAATTTGCATACGAACACCTTCCTGTTTGCCGTTAACGCGCATACCCTCGTCTACTTTCCAACTTAATCTCCGGACCTCGTTCCTTGCAACACAACGACTAAATCTGCGCGCACCTCAATAATCCACATGAGCCACCAGAAGCAGTGTGCACCCCTGCATTTTATGACAAACCTCTAAATATCCTCAATCCCCAAATCAGTGCGTACCCTCATGCTGCGTTTTTTAATGTCGAGGCAGACATTTTCTGAACTGTTTGACACGGTTTATGCTCGAAGATAATCGTATGTGCATTCGGATTCAATACGGGTTTGAAGTTACACCAAGATTTGCAAAGAATTTACAATTATTATTTTTTCAACAGTTCTCTGAACGGTTTTAAATAATTGTTGCTCTGAAAAAATCTGTTATGCCTGCGGGCGTGTCAGCGGGGTTGGGATGCGCACCAATCTGCGGAAAACGCAGAACTAAGGAAGTGACTGTGAATATGGGTGCGCACGGAGTTTTGGGGGTGAACATGACTTTGGGATGCACACTGATTCAGTGCTGCGTTCTCGCACATGAGGGTGCGCACTGATTTGTGTGAGCGTTAACGGCAAACAGGAAGGTGTTCAGGGAAGCAGAAGGTAGGCAGAACTATCCTGACACGGAGCGTAGAAAGTAAAGCGGTAGGCAAAACCTCTCTTGGCACGGAGAGACGGAATTACACAGGTAAACCTCGGCGCTGAAGTAAAACTTAGAATACCTGACACGGAGAGACTGAGTTTCAGAGGTCACCATCGGAACTGAACTGGACGTTGGAAAACGTACCCTAACAGGGAGATACTGAGTTTCAGACCTCTCAAAGCTTTCCCAAAAGCTCTGTGTTTTCGCGCACCTCCCATAGCTTCCCATATATTGCTGTGTTTTCACCGGCCTATCATACCTTCCCCTATATCGCTGTGTTTTAGCGCACCTCCCAGAGCTTCCCTTACATCGCTGTGTTTTCGCGCACATCTCATATCATCCCCTATATTGCCGTGTTTTCAGGCACCTCCCATAGCTTCCCCTAAATCGCTGTTTTCGCGCACCTCTTATACCTTCCTCTACATCTCTCTGTAATTGCGCAGCTCACATAGCTTCCCCCTATATCGCCGTTTTTTCATTCACCTCTCACTCCTTCCCCTGTATCACCGCGTTTTCGCGCACCTCTCATACATTCTCCTACATTGCTGTGTTTTCGCGCAACTCTCATACATTGCACTATATCGCTGTTTTCGCACACGTCCCATACCTTTCAGTATATTGCTGTGATTTCGCACACCTCCCATAGCTTCCCCTATTTTGTTGTGTTTTCGCGCACCTCCCACAGCTTCCCCTATATCACTGTGTTTTCGCTTCCCTCTCATAACTTCCCCAATATCGCTATGTTTTCGCGCACCTCAGATAGATTCCACTACATCGCTGTTTTTTCTCACACCTCTCATTGACTCCCCAACATCGCCGTGTTTTCGCGCACCACTCATACCTTCCCCTATATCGCTGTGTTTTCACGCACATCCAATAGTTTCCTACATATCGCCTAGTTTTTGGGCAGCTCTCCTACCTTCCTGTATGTTGTTGTGATTTTGCGCACTTCTCTTAGCTTCCCCTATATCGCTGTGTTTTCTTGCTCCTCTCATAGCTTCTCCTATATCACTGTCTATTTGCGCACCTCCCATAGCTTCCCATATATCGCTGTCTTTGCACGCAAATCTCATAGCTTCCCCTATATGACCGTGTTTTCGCGCACCTCTCATAGCTTCCCCTATATCGCTGTGTTTTCGCACACCTCCAATAGCTTCCCCTACATCGCCATGTTTCTGCGCACCTCTCATAACTTCCCTATATCGCCGTGTTTTCGCGCACCTCCCTTACCTTCCCCTATATCGCTGGTTTTTGTGCACCTCCCATAGATTCCCCTATATCGCTGTCTTTGCACGCAAATCTCATAGCTTCCCCTATATCACTGTGTTTTCGCACACCTCCAATAGCTTCCCCTGCATCGCCATGTTTTCACGCACCTCTCAAACCTTCCCCTATATCACTGTGTTTTCGCACACCTCCAATAGCTTCCCCTACATCGCCATGTTTTCACGCACCTCTCATAACTACCCTATATCGCCGTGTTTTCTTGCGCTTCTCATAGCTTCCCCTACATCGCTGTGTTTTCGTGCACCTCTCATAGCTTGCCCTATATCGCCCTGTTTTCTTGCGCTTTTCATACCTTCCCCTATATTGCTGTTTTCGTGCACCCCCTATAGTTTCCCCTATATTGCCGTGTTTTGCTCACCTCTCATAGCTTCCGCTATATCGCCGCGTTCTTGTGCACTTTTCATACTTTCCCCTATATCGCTGTGTTTTCTTGCACCTCTCATAGCTTCTCCTATATCACTGTCTATTCGCGCACCTCCCATAGCTTCCCCTATATCGCACTCTTTTTGCGCAAATCTCATAGCTTCCCCTATATGACCGTGTTTTCGCGCACCTCTTATAGCTTCCACGACATCGCTTTGTTTTCTCACAGCTCTCAAACCTTCCCCTATATTACTATGTTTTCGCACACCTCCAATCGTTTCCCCTACATCGCCATGTTTTCATGCACTTCTCATAACTACCTTATATCGCCGTTTTTCACGCACCTCCCTTACTTCCCCTATATCGCTGTTTTTTGTGCACCTCCCATAGATTCCTCTACATCGCTGTGTTTTCACGCACATCCAATAGGTTCCTATATATCACCTTGTTTTTGTGGAGCTCTCTTACCTTCCCCTATGTCTCTGTGATTTCACACACCTCTCATACTTTCCGGTACATCGCTGCGTTTTCGTGCACCTCCAATAGTTTCTCCTACATCGCCATGTTTTTGCGCACCTCTCATAGCTTCCACTATATCGCTGTGTTTGCACGCACCTCCCATAGCTTCCCCTGTGGTGCTGTGTTTTCGTGTACCTCTCATACATTCCCGTGTATCGCTGTATTTTTGCGCACCTCCCATAGCTTCCCCTACATCGCTTTGTTTTCGCGCACATCTCATATATTCCCCTATATTGCCGTGTTTTCATGCACCCCCCATAGCTTCACCAAAATCGCTGTTTTTGCGCACCTCTTATACCTTCCTCTATATCACTCTGTATTTGCGCGCCACACATAGCTTCCCCCTATATCACCGTTTTTTCGATCACCTCTCATACCTTCCCCTGTATGGTCGCGTTTTCCAGCACCTCTCATACATTCTCCTACATCGCTGTGTTTTCGCGCACATCTCATACATTGCACTATATTGCTGTGTTTTCGCACACGTCCCATACCTTCGGCTGTATTGCTGTGTTTTCGCATACCACCCACAGCTTCCCCTATATTGCTGTGTTTTCGCGCACATCTCAGACCTTTCCCTATATCGCTGTGTTTTGGTTTCCTTCTCATAACTTCCCCTATATCGTCGTGTTTTCACGCATCTCTCATAGCTTCCCCCATATCGCCGTGTTTTCGCACACCTCGCATTGCTTCCCCTATATTGCCGTGTTTTCACGTACCTTCCATACCTTCCGTTCTACTCCTGTGTTTTCGCGCACCTCTCATAGCTTGCCAGATATTGCAATGTTTTCGTGCACTTCTGATAGCTTCCCCCAAATCGTGGTGCTTTCGCGCACCTCGCGTAACTTCCCCTATATGGTTGTGTTTTCGCACACCTCTCATACATTCACGTATATCGCCGTGTTTTCACGCACCTCCCATAGCTTCCCCTATATCACTGTGTTTTCGCGCACCTGTCATAGCTTCCCCAATATCGCTGTGTCATCAAGCACCTCTCATAACTTTCCCTATATTGCTATTTTCACGCATGTCCCATAGCTTCCCTTATGTCGCTGTGCTCTCGTGCACCTCTCATTACTTCTTCTATATCGCCCTGTTTTCACGGACCTCCCATAGCTTCCCATTTTTCACCGTGTTTTCGCGCACCTCTCATAGATTTCCCCAAATCGCTGTGTTTTTTCACACCTCGCATAACTTCCCCTACATCGCTATGTTTCCACACACCTCTCATACCTTCTCCTATATCGCTGTGCTTTCACGCACCTCCCATAGCTTCCCCTATATTACTGTGCTTTCTCACACCTCTCATACCTTCCCCTTTCTCGCTGTGTTTTCGTGCTCCAACTATAGCTTCCCATATATCGCTGTCTTTTCGCGCACCTCTCATACCTTCCGCTATATCGCTGTGTTAATGCGCACCTCTCATAGCTTCCCTTCTATCGCTGTGTTCTCGTGCACCTTTCAAAACTTTCCATGTATTGCAATGTTTTCGCGCAGCTCTCATAGCTGCTCCATATATCGCCATGCTTTCACGCACCTCCCATAGCTTCCCCTATATTGCTGTGTTTTCTCACACCTCTCATACCTTCCCCTTTCTCGCTTTGTTTTCGTGCACCTTCCATAGCTTCCCATATATCGCTATGTTTTTGCGCACCTCTCATACCTTCTCCTATATCGCCATGTTTTCACGCACCTCTCATCGCTTTCCCTATATTGCTGTGTTTTGTCACACCTTTCATACCTTCCCCTTGAAAACTCTGTTTTCGTGCACCTTCCATAGCTTTCCATATATTGTGTTTTCGCGTACCTCTCATAGCTTCCACTATATCGCTGTGTTTTCGCGCACCTCTCGTAGCTTCCCATATATCGATGTGTTTTTGCGCACCTCTCATAACTACGCCTATATCGCTGTGTTTTCATGCACCTCCCACAGCATCCCCCACATCGCTGTTTTTGCGCACCTCTCATACCTTCCCCTATTTTGCCGTGTTTTCACGCACAACCATAGCTTCCCGTATATCGTTGTGTTTTCGCGTGCCTATCATAACTTCCTCCAATATCGCTGTGTTTTCGCACACCTCCCGTAGATTCCTCCATATTGCTGTGTTTTCGCGCACCTCTGATACCTTCCCCATATTGTTTTTTTTCCGCGCACCTCTCATAACTTCGCCTATATCGCTGTGTTTTCAGGCTCCTCCCACAGCTTCCCCTATATCACTGTGTTTTCATGCACCTCTCATCACTTCCCCTATATCGACGTGTTTTCAAGCAACACTCATACCTTCACGTATATCGCCGTGTGTTCGCGCACCTCCCATAGCTTCCCCTATATCACTGTGTTTTCACGCACCTCTCATAGCTTTCCATATATTGCTCTGTTTTCATACACCTCCCATAGCTTCTCCTATGTAGCTGTGCTCTAGTGCACCTCTCACCACTTCCCCTGTATCGCACTGTTTTCATGGACCTCCCATAGCTTCCATTTCTTGCCACGTTTTCGCACACCTCTCATAGCTTCCCATATATTGCGATATTTTCGTGCCCCTCTAATACATTCCCATAAATCGCTGTGTTTTTGCGCACCTCCCATAGCTTCCCCATATCACCGTGCTCTTGCGCACCTCGCATAGATTCCCCTACATTGCTATGTTTTTGCGCACCTCTCATAACTTTTCCTATATCGCCGTGCTTTCACGCACCTCTATAGCTTCCACTATATTGGTGTTTTCTGACACCTCTCATACCTTCCCCTTTCTCGCTCTGTTTTCGCGCACCTCCTATAGCTTCCCATATATCGCTGTGTTTTCGCACACCTCTCATACCTTCTCCTATATCGCCGTGTTTTCATGCACCTCCCATAGCTTCCCGTATATTGTTGTGTTTTCTCACACGTCTGATACCTGTTTTCACGGACCTCCCATAGCTTCCTATTTATTGCAGTGTTTTCGCGCACCTCTCATAGCTTTCCATATATTGCAATGTTTTCGCGCACCTCTTAGCTTCCCCTGTATCGCCGTGTTTTCACGCATCTCCCATAGCTTCCCCTATATTGCTGTGTTTTCTCAGACCTCTCATACCTTCCCCTATATCACTCTGTTTTCGTGCATCTCCCATAGCTTCACATATATCACCGTGTGTTCGCGCACTTCCCATCGCTTCCCCTATATCACTGTGTTTTCGCGCACCCCTCATGCCTTCCCCTATATCGATGTGTTTTCGCGCACCGCTCATAACTTTGCCTATATCACTGTGTTTTCATGCACCTCCCATAGCTTCCCCTACATCGCTGTGTTTTTGCGCACCTCTCATACCTTCCCCTCTTTTGCTGTGTTTTAACTCATCTCCATAGCTTCCCATATATCACTCTGTTTTCGCGTACCTATCACACCATCCACTATATCGCTGTGTTATCGCACACCTCCCATAGATTCCCCTGTATCACTGTGCTTTAGTGCACCTCTGATACCTTCCCCTATATCACTGTGTTTTCATGCACCACGCATACCTACCCCTATATCGCTGTGTTATCAGGCACCTCTCATAGCTTCCCCTCTATCGCTGTGTTCTCGTGCACCTCTCATAGCTTTCCATATATTGCAATGTTTTCGCGCACTTCTCATAGCTTCCCCTATATCGCAGTGTTTTTGTGCACCTCGCATAACTTCCCCTACATCGCCATGTTTTTGTGCACCTCTCATATTTTCCCGTATGATGCTGAGTTATCAAGCAGCTCTCATAACTTCCTCTATATTGCTCTGTTTTCACACACCTGCCATACCTTCTGCTAAGTAGCTGTGCTCTCGTGCACCTCTCATCATTTCCCCTGTATTCATGGACCTCCCATAGCCTGCCATTTCTCGCCGCGTTTTCGCGCACCTCTCATAGCTTCCCATATATTTCGATGTTTTCACGCCCCTCTCATGTATTCCCCCAAATCGCTGTGTTTTTGCGCACCTATCATAGCTTCCCCTATGTCGCCGTGTTTTCAAGCACCTCTCATACCTTCCCCTTTCTCGCTCTGTTTTCGTGCACCTCCCATAGCTTCCTATATATATCACCGTTTTTTTGTGCACCTCGCATAGCTTCCCCTATATCGTTGTGTTTTCACGCAGCTCTCATACCTTCCCCTTTATCGCTGTGTTTTTGCTCACCTTTGATAGCTTTGCCTGTATCGCCATGTTCTGACGCACCTCTCATACCTTCACGTGTATCACCCTGTTTTCGCGCACCTCCCATAGCTTCCCCTATATCGCTGTATTCACACACCTCCCATACATTCCCCAATATCGCTGTGTTTTTGCTCACCTCTCATAGCTTCCCCTATATCGCCGTGTTCTGGCGCACCTCGCATAGCTTCCCCTACATCACTATGTTTTCACACCCCACTCATACCTTCTCCTATATCACCGTGCTTTCATGCACCTGCCAGAGCTTCCCATTTATCGCCGTCTTTTCGTGCACCTCTCATAGCTTCCCATATATTGCAATGTTTTCGCGCACCTCTCATAGATACCCCCAAATCCCTGTGTTTTTCCGCACCTCCCTTAGGAGGTTGCTTTCATGCACCTGCCAGAGCTTCCCATTTATCGCCGTGTTCTGGCACACCTCGCATAGCTTCCCCTACATCGCTCTATTTTCGCGCACCTATCATACCTTCTGCTATATCGCCGTGTTTTTGTGCACCTCGCATAACTTCCCCTATATCGCCATTTTTCGTGCACCTCTCATATTTTCTCCTATAACGTTGTATTATCAAGCAGCTTCATAACTTCCCCTATATTGCTCTGTTTTCACACACCTCTCATACCTTCCATTATATCGCTGTGCTTTCACGCACCTCTCATAGCTTCCCCTATATCGATGTGTTTTCGTGCACCTCCCACAGCTTCCCCTACATCGCTGTGTTATCACGCACTTCTCATAGCTTCCCCTCTATTGCTGTATTCTCGTGCACCTCTCATAGCTTTCTATATATTGCAATGTTTTCACGCACCTCGCATAACTTCCCCTATATCGCCATTTTTTCGTGCACCTCTCATATTTTCTCCTATAGCGCTGTGTTATCAAGCAGCTTCATAACTTCCCCTACATTGCTCTGTTTTCACACACCTCGCATAGCTTCCCCTATATCGTTGTGTTTTCACGCACCTCTGATCCCTTCCCCAATATCACTGTGATTTCACGCACCTCCCAAGGCTTCCCCTATATCGCTGTGTTTTCGCTCACCTCTCATAGCTTCCCCAATATCACCCCGTTTTCGCGCACCTCTCGTATCTTCTCCTATATCGCTGCATCACCAAGCAGATCTCATAACTTCCCGTATATTGCTCAGTTTTCACGCGTCTCCCATAGATTCCCCTATGTCGCTGTGCTCTCGTGCACCTCTCATCACTTCCTCTAAATCGCCCTGTTTTCACGGACCCACCACAGCTTCCCATTTTTCGCTGTGTTTTAGCGCGCCCCTCATAGATTCCCCCAAATTGCTGTGTTTTTGTGCACCTCTCATAACTTCCCCTATATCGCCATGTTCTGGTGCACCTCGTATAGCTTCCCCTACATCGCTATGTTTTCGCGCACCACTCATACCTTCTCCTATATCGCCGTGCTTTCACGCAACGCCCATAGCTTCCCCTATATTGCTGTGTTTTCTCACACCTCTCATACCTTCCCCTATATCACTCTGTTTTCGTGCATCTCCCATAGCTTCCCATATATCGCTGTGTTTTCGTGCACTTCTCATACCTTCCACTATTTCGCTGAGTTTTCATGCACCTCCCATAGCTTCCCCTACATCGCTGTGTTCTCGTGCACCTCTCATAGCTTCCCATATATTGCAATGTTTACACGCACCTCTCATTCCTTCCCCCAAATCGCAGTGTTTTTGCGCACCTCTCATACCTTCCCCTATATCACCGTGTTTTTGTGCACCTCGCATAGCTTTGCCTATATCGCCATTTTCTCGTGCACCTCTCATACCTTCCCTTTTTTAGCTGAGTTTTCCCTCATCTCTCATACATTCCCCTATATCGACGTGTTTTCACGCACCTCTCATACCTTCACATATCTCGCCGTGTGTTCATGCACTTCCCATAGCTTCCCCTACATCACTGTGTTTTCGCGCACCCCTCATGCATTCCCCTATATCGATGTGTTTTCACGCACCGCTCATAACTTCCCCTACATCGCTGTGTTTTTGCGCACCTCTCATATCTGCCCCTCTTTCGCCATGTTTTAACGCACCCCATAGCTTCCATATATCGCTGTGTTTTCGCGTGCCTATCACACCATCCACTATATCGCTGTGTTTTCGCACACCTCCCATAGGTTCCCCTGTATCGCTGTGCTTTCACGCACCTCTGATACCTTCCCCCATATCGTTGTGCTTTCGCGCACCTCTCATACCTTCCCCTATATCACTGTGTTTTTATGCACCACGCATACCTACCCCTATATCGCAGTGTTATCAGACACCTCTCATGGCTTCCCCTCTATCGCTGTGTTCTTGTGCACCTCTCATAGCATTCCATATATTGAAATGTTTTTGCGCACCTCTCATAGCTTCCCCCAAATCGCAGTGTTTTCGCGTACCTCTCATAACTTCCCCATATCGCCATTTTTTCGCGCACCTTTCATATATTCTCCCAAATCGCTGTGTTTTTGCTCACCTCCCATAGCTTCCCCATATCACTGTGCTTTCACGCACCTCCCATAGCTTCCCCTATATTGCTGTGTTTTCTCACATCTCTCATACCTTCCCCTATATCGCTGTGTTTTTGCGCACCTCCCATAGCTTCCACTTTTTCGCTGTATTTTTGTGCACCTCCCATTGCTTCCCCTATATCGACGTGTTTTCGAGCACCTCTGATACTTTCCCCTATATTGCCGTGTTTTTGCGCACCTCTCATATCTTCCCCGTTATGGCCTTGTTTTCGCGCTCCCCTGATACCTACACCTATATGGCTATGTTTTGACACACCTCCCAAAGCTTCCCTTACATCGCTATGTATTTGCACACCACTCATGGCTTCCCCTACATCGCTGTGTTTTCGCGCACCTCTCATAACTTCCCCTATATCGCCATGTTTTCGCCCACCTCTCATATTTTCCTCTATAACGCTGTGTTACCAAGCAGCTCTCATAACTTCCCCTATATTTCTCTGTTTTCACACACCTCCCATAGCTTTCCCTATATCGCTGTGCTCTCGTGCACCTCTCATCACTTCCCCTGTATCGCACTGTTTTCATGGACCTCCCATAGCTTCTCATTTCTCGCCGCGTTTTCGCGCACCTCTCATAGCTTCCCATATATTGCGATGTTTTCGCGCCCCTCTCATATATTCTCCCAAATCACTGTGTTTTTGCGCACCTCCCATAGCTTCCCCATATCACTGTGCTCTTGCGCACCTCGCATAGATTCCCTTACATTGCTATATTTTCACGCACCTCTCACATCTTCTCCTATATCGCCGTGCTTTCACGCACCTCCCATACCTTCCCCTATTTTCTGTGTTTTCTCACACCTCTCATACCTTCCCCTATATCGCTCTGTTTTCGTGCATCTCCCATAGCTTCCCATATATTGCTGTTTTCACGCACCTCTCATACCTTCCCCCTATCGCTGAGTTTTTGCACACCTCCCATAGCTTCCCCTATATCGCTGTGTTTTCGCGCACCTTCAATATCTTCCCCTATATCGCTGTGTTTGGCGCACCTCCCATAGCTTCCCCTATATCGCTGTGTTTTCGCTCACCTCTCATAGCTTTGCCTATATTGCAGTATTCTCGCGCACATCTCATTCCTTCCCCTTTTTAGCTGAGTTTTCGCTCATCTCTCATACCTATTTCTATATCGCCATGTTTTCGCACACCTCTCATCGTTTCCCCTATATCGACGTGTTTTCACACACCTCTCATTCCTTCACGTATATCACTGTGTATTCGCGCAGCTCTCATACCTTCCCCTATATCGCTGTGTTTTCATGCACCTCCCATAAATACCCCTATATCGCTGTGTTTTCGGACACCTCCCATAGATTTCCCAAAATCTCTGTGTTTTTGCCACACCTCATACATTCCACTATATCACTGTGTTTTCGCGCACCTCTCGTAGCTTCCCCATATCGATGTGCTTTCGTGCACCTCTCATACCTTCCCCTATATCGCTGTGATTTTTTGCACCTCTCATAGCTTACCCTATATCTCTGTGCTTTCGCGCACCTCTCATATCTTCTCCTATATTGACATGTTTTCATGCATCTCCCATAGCTTCCACTATATCGCTGTGTTTGGCACACCTCCCATAAATTTCCCTATATCGCTGTGTTTCCGGACACCTCCCATAGATATTCCTATCACCATGTTCTTGCGCACCTCTCATATATTCCCCTATAGCGCGGTGTTTACGCGCACCTCTCATAGCTTTCCCAAAATCTCTGTGTTTTCGCCACCTCTCATACATTCCCCTACATCACCGTGTTTTTGCGCACCTCTCATACCTTGCCCTATATCTCTGTGCTTTTGCGCACCTCTGATATCTTCCACTACATCACGGTGCTTTGGCGCACCTCCCATAGCTTCCGCTATATTGCTGTATTTTTGCTCACCTCTCAGAGATTTGCCTAAATCGCCGTGTTTTTGCGCACCTCTCAAACCTTCACCTTTTTAGCTGAGTTTTCGCTCGTCTCTCATACCTTCTCCTATATTGCCGTGTTTTCACGCACCTCTCATACCGTCCCCTATATCGCTCTGTTTTTGCGCACTTCTCATACCTTCCCCTATAGAGCTGCATTTTCTCTCACCTCTCATATATTCCCCTATATCACTGTGTTTTCACGTACCTCTGATACATTCCTGTATATCGCTGTGTTTCGCGCACCTACCGTACCTTCCACTATATCGCCGTGTTTTCAAAGACCTCTGATAACTTCCCCTATATTACTGTGTTATAGCGCACCTCTCATTCGCACTCCTCTCATAGCTTCCCATAAGTTGCGATGCTTTCACGCACCTCTCATCCCTTCCCCTACATCGCTGTGATTTCGTGCACCTCCCATAGCTTACCCTTTATTGCTGTGTTTTCACTCACCTCTCATAGCTTCCTCTTTATCGTCCTGTTTTCGCGCACCTGTCATATATTCCCCTACATCACCGTGACTCTGCGCACCTCTCATAGCTGCCACTATATCGCCGTGTTTTCGTGCACCTCTCATACATTCCCCTACATCACCATTTTTTTCACACCTTTCATACCTTCCCCTATTTCGCGGTGTTAATCGGACACCTCTCATCCCTTCCCCTATATCGCTGTGCTTTCGCCTCCCTCTCATACCTTCCCCTATATCGCTGTGTTTTCACTCACATCTCATAGCTTCCGCTTTATCGCCCTGTTTTCGCACACTTGTCATATATTCCCCTACATCGCCGTGACTCTGCGCACCTCTCATAGCTGCCACTATATCACCATTTTTTCTTGCAGCTCTCATACCTTCCCCTATAAAGCTGCGTTTTCTCTCACCTATCATTCCTTCCCCTATATCACCGTGTTTTCGCATACCTCCCATAGAGTCTCCTACATCGCTGTGTTTTCGCTCACCTCTCACAGCTTCCCCTATATCGTCGTGTTTTCACACACCTCTCATTCCTTCACGTATTTCGACGTGTTTTCGCGCACCTCCTATTGCTTCCCCTATATCACTGTGTTTTCGCGCACCTCTCATACCTTCCCCTATATCGCTGTGTTTTCGACTCCCTCTCATACCTTCCTCTAAATCGCTGTATTTTCGCGCCACTCCCATAACTTCTCCCTATCACTGAGTTTTTGCACACCTCCCATAGCTTCCCCTACATCGCTGTGTTTTCACGCATCTCTCATAACTTCCCCTATATCGCTGTGTTTTCACGCACCTCCCATAGCTTCCCCTATATCGCTGTGTTTTTGCTCACCGCTCATAGCTTTGCCTATATCGCAGTATTCTCGCGCACATCTCATACCTTCCCCTTTTTAGGTGAGTTTTCGCTCATCTCTCATACCTTCTTCTATACCGCCGTCTTTTCGCGCACCTCTCATCGCTTCCCCTACATAGACATGTTTTCACACACCTCTCATTCCTTCCCCTATATCACTGTATTTTTGCACACCTGCCATAAATACCCCTATATCGCTGTGTTTTTGGACACCTCTCATAGTTTTCCCTACATAACCGTGTTTTCACGCACCCCTCATACATTCCCCATCACGTGTTTTTGCGCACCTCTCATAAATTCCCCCATGTCGCTGTGTTTTCGCGCACCTCCCATTGCTTCCCCTACATCGTTGTGTTTTCGCACACCTCTCATACCTTCAAGTATATCAATGTGTTTTCACGCACCTATCGTAGCTTCCCCTAGATCGCTGTGTTTTCGCGCACCTCTCATAGCTTCCCCTATATCGATGTGTTTTTGCGCACATCAAATAGCTTCCTCTATATTGCTGTGTTTGGCGCACCTCCCACACTTTCTCCTATATCGTTGTGTTTTTGCTCATCTCTCATACCTTCTCCTACATCACCATGTTTTCGCCCGCCTCTCATTGCTTTCCTTGTATCGACCAGTTTCACGCACCTCACATTCCTTCGCATATATCGCCGTGTTTTTGTGCACCTCTCATAACTTCCCCTATGTCACTCTGTTTTCGCGCACCTCCCATTGCTTCCCCTACATCGTTGTGTTTTCGCGCACCTCTCATACCTTCAAGTATATCGATGTGTTTTCACTCACCTATCGTAGCCTCCCCAATATCGATGTGTTTTCACGCACCTCTCATAACTTCCACTATATTGCCGTGTTTTCGCGCACCTCTCGTAGCTTCCGGTATATCGATGTGTTTTCATGCACATCCCATAGCTTCCCCTACATTGCTGTGTTTTGGTGCACCTCGAATACCTTCCCCTATTTCGGTTTCTTCACGCACCTCCCATAGTTTTCCATGTATTGCTGTGTTTTCGCGCACATCTCATACCTTCTGCTGTATTGCTGTGTTTTCGCACACCTCCCATAGCTTCCCCTATATAGCTGTGTTTTTGCGCACGTCTCAGAACTTGCCCTATACTGCTGTGTTTTCACGCACCTCCCCTGGCTTCCCCTATATCATTGTGATTTTGCGTACCTGTCAAACCTTCCCCTATATAACTGTGTTTTCACGCACCTTGCATACCATCCCCTATATCGCTGCGTTTTCGTGCACCTCTCATCGCCTTCCCTATATCGACGTGTTTTCACACACCTCTCATTCCTTCACGTATATCACCGTATTTTCGCGCACCTCCCATTGCTTCCCCTATATTGCTGTGTTTTCGCGCACCTCTCATATATTCCCCTATAGTGCCGTTTTTTCGAACACCTCTCATACATTCCCCTATAGCTCTGTTTTTTTCGCACACCTCCCATACCTTCCCCTTATTGCTGAGATTTTGCACACCTCCCATAGCTTCCCCTATATCGCTGTGTTTTCGCGCATCTCTCATAGCTTCCCCTATATCGCTGTGTTTTCGCGCACCTCCAATAGCTTCCCCTACATCGCTGTGTTTGGCGGTTTGGCGCACCTCCCACACTTTCCCCTATATCGCTGTGCTTTTGCTCACCTCTCATAGCTTTGCCTATATCGTAGTGTTGTCGCGCACATCTCATACCTTCCCCTTTTTAGCTGAGTTTCGCTCATCTCTCATACCTTCTCCTACATCACCGTGTTTTCGCCCACCTCTCATCGCTTTCCCTATATCAATGTGTTTTCACACGCCTCTCATTCTTTCACGTATATCGCCGTATTTTCGCGCACCTCCCATTGCTTCCCCTTTATCACTGTGTTTTCGCGCAGGTCACATACCTTCCCCTATATTGCTGTGTTTTCGCGCACCTCCCATAGCTTCCCTTTTATCACTGTGTTTTCGCGCAGCTCACATAACTTCACCTATATTGCTGTGTTTTCGTGCACCTCACATGAATTACCTTATATCGCTGTGTTTTCGGACACCTCCCATAGATTTCCCTATATCGCCGTGTTTTCGCGCACCTCTCATATATTCCCCTATATCGCTGTGTTTTTGCCTCCATCTCATACCTTCCCCTAAATTGCTGTGTTTTCGCGCACCTCCCACACCTTCTCATTATTGCTGAGTTTTTGCACACCTCCCATAGCTTCCCCTATATCGCTGTGTTTTCACGCACCTCCCATAGCTTCCCCTATATCGATGTTTTTTCGCACACCTCTCATACATTCCCCTATAGCTCTGTGTTTTCTCACACCTCCCATACCTTCCCCTTATCGCTGAGTTTTTACACACCTCCCATAGCTTCCCCTATGTCACTGTGTTTTCGCGCACCACTCATAGCTTCCCCTATATCGCTGTGTTTTCGCGCACCTCCAATAGCTTCCCCTATATCGCTGTGTTTTCGCGCACCTCCAATAGCTTCCCCTATATCGCTGTGTTTGCACACTTCCCGTACTTTCCCCTATATCGCTGTGTTTTTGCTCACCTCTCATAGCTTTGCCTATATCGCAGTGTTGTCGTGCAGATCTCATAACTTCCCCTTTTTAGCTGAGTTTTCGCTCATCTCTCATACCTTCTCCTACATCACCGTGTTTTCGCTCACCTCTCATCGCTTTCCCTGTATCGACGTGTTTCACACACCTCTCATTCCTTCACGTATATCGCTGTATTTTCGCGCACCTCCAATTGATTCTCCTATATCACTGTGTTTTCGCGCAACTCTCATACCTTCCCGTATATTGCTGTGTTTTCACGCACCTATCATAGCTTCCCCTATATCACCATGTTTTCGCGCACCTCTCATAGCTTCTCCTATATCTCTGTGCTTTCGCACACCTCTCATATCTTCTCCAATATCGCCGTAATTTCATGCACCTCCCATAGCTTCCACGATATTGCTGTGTTTTCGCGCACGTCCCGTAACTTCCCTTATATTGCTGTGTTTTCGCTCACCTCTCATACATTCCCCTACATCACCGTGTTTTCGCTCACCTCTCATACATTCAACTATATCGCTGTGTTTTTGCGCACCTGCCATAAATAACCCTATATCGCTGTGTTTTCGGACACCTCCCATAGATTTCCCTATATCACCGTGTTTTTGCGCACCTTTCATATATTCCCCTATAGCGCTGTGTTTACACGCACCTCTCATAGCTTTCCCGAAATCTCTGAGTTTTCGCCACCTCTCAAACATTCCACTATATTGCTGTGTTTTCACGCACCTCTCGTAGTTTCCCCATATCGATGTGTTTTTGCGCACCTCTCATACCTTCCCCTATATCGCTGTGTTTTCGCGCACCTCCAATAGCTTCCTCTATATCGCTGTGTTTGGCACACTTCCCATACTTTCCCCTATATCGCTGTGTTTTTGCTCACCTCTCATAGCTTTGCCTATATCGCAGTGTTGTCGCGCAGATCTCATAACTTCCCCTTTTTAGCTGAGTTTTCGCTCATCTCTCATACCTTCTCCTACATCACCGTGTTTTCGCCCACCTCTCATCGCTTTCCCTGTATCAACGTGTTTCACACACCTCTCATTCCTTCACGTATATCGCCGTATTTTTGCGCACCTCCCATTGCTTCTCCTATATCACTGTGTTTTCGCGCAACTCTCATACTCTCCCGTATATTGCTGTGTTTTCGCGCACCTCTCATAGCTTCCCCTATATCACCATGTTTTTGCGCACCTCTCATAGCTTCCCCTATATCTCTGTGCTTTCGCGCACCTCTCATATCTTATCCGATATCGCCGTGATTTCATGAACCTCCCATAGCTTCCACGATATTGCTGTGTTTTCGCGCACGTCCCGTAACTTCCCTTATATTGCTGTGTTTTCGCTCACCTCTCATACATTCCACTACATCACCGTGTTTTTGCGCACTGCTCATACATTCCTCTACATCACCGTGTTTTTGCGCACCTCTCATAAATTCCCCTATGTCGCTGGTTTACGCGCACCTCTCATACCTTCAAGTATATCGATGTGTTTTCGCACACTTCTCGTAGCTTCCCGTATATCGATGTGTTTTCATGCACATCCCATACCTTCCCTTACATAGCTGTGTTTTTGCGCACCTCGCATACCTTCTCCCATTGTTTTCCATGTATTGCTGTGTTTTCGCGCACATCTCATACCTTTTGCTGTATTGCTGTGTTTTCGCACACCTCCCATAGCTTCCCCTATAATGCTGTGTTTGGCGCACCTCCCATAGCTTCCCCTATATCGCGGTGTTTTTGCTCACCTCTCATAGCTTTGCCTATATCGCAGTATTTTCGCGCACCTCTCATACCTTCCCCTTTTTAGCTGAGTTTTCGCCCATCTCTCATGCATTCTTCTATACCGCCGTGTTATCGCTACCTCTCATCGCTTCCCCTATATAGACGTGTTTTCTCACACCTCTCATTCCTTCCCCTATATCGCTGTGTTTTCGGACACCTCTCATAGATTTCCCTATATAACCATGTTTTTGCGCACCTCTCATACATTCCCTTACATCACCGTGTTTTTGCGCACCTCTCATAAATTCCCCTATGTCGCTGTGTTTACGCGCACCTCTCATACCTTCAAGTATATCGATGTGTTTTCGCACACTTCTTGTAGCTTCCCGTATATCGATGTGTTTTCATGCACATCACATAGCTTCCCCTACATAGCTGTGTTTTTGCGCACCTCGCATACCTTCTCCCATTGTTTCCCATGTATTGCTGTGTTTTCGCACACATCTCACACCTGCTGCTGTATTGCTGTGTTTTCGCACACCTCCCATAGCTTCCCCTATATTGCTGTGTTTTTGCGCAATTGCCATAGCTTCTACTGTATCGCCGTGTTTTCACCTCCCTCTTATACCTTCCCCTAAATAGCTGTGTATTCGCGCACCTCCCATACGTTCCTCTTATCGCTGTGTTTTTGCGCACCTCCCCTAGCTTCCCCTATATCGTTGTGATTTTGTGTACCTGTCAAACCTTTCCCTATATCACTGTGTTTTCATGCACCTTGCAAACCGTCCCCTATATCACTGCGTTTTCGTGCATCTCTCACCGCTTCCCCTATATCGTGTGTTTTTGCGCACCTCCAATAGCTTCCCCTATATCGTTGTGTTTGGCGCACCTCCCATACTTTCCCCTATATCGTTGTGTTTTCGCGCACCAGCCATAAATACCCCTATATTGCTGTGTTTTCGGACACCTCTCATAGATTTCCCTATATCGCCGTTTTTTCGCGCACCTCTCATACATTCCGCTACATCACCGTGTTTTTGCGCACCTCTCATTGCTTCCCCTATGTCGCTGTGTTTTCGCTCACCTCTTAGAGTTTCCCCTATAATCGCCGGGTTTTGGCGCACCTCTCATAGCTTCCCGTATATCGATGTGTTTGTGTGCACCTCTCATACTTCGCCAAATATCGCTGTGTTTTCATGCACCTCGCATACCGTCCCATATATTGCTGTGTTTTCACGCACCTCCCATAGCTTCCACTATATTGTTGTGTTTTCGTGCCCATCGCATAGCTTCCCCTACATCGCTGTGTATTCGCGCACCTCTCATACATTCTCTTATATCACTGTTTTCTCGCACCTTTCATGCCTTCCCCTATATCGCTCTGTTTTTGTGCACCGCCCATAGCGTCCCATATATCGCTGTGTTTTCACGCACTTCTCATAGATTTCCCTATAACTCTGTGTTTTCGCGCACTTCTGATACCTTCCACTATATCGCTGTGTTTTCGCACACATCTCATAGCTTCCCCAATAATCCTGTGTTTGGCGCACCTCCCATAGCTTCCCCTATATCGCGGTGTTTTTGCTCACCTCTCATAGCTTTGCCTATATCACAGTATTCTCGCGCACCTCTCATACCTTCCCCTTTTTAGCTGAGTTTTCGCCCATCTCTCATACCTTCTTCTATACCGCCGTGTTATCGCGCACCTCTCATCGCCTCCCCTATACAGACGTGTTTTCTCACACCTCTCATTCCCTCCCCTATATCGCTGTGTTTTCGGACACCTGTCATAGATTTCCCTATATAACCATGTTTTTTGCGCACCTCTCATACATTCCCCTACATCACCGTGTTTTTGCGCACCTTTCATAAATTCCCCTATGTCGCTGTGTTTACGCGCATCTCTCATACCTTCAAGTATATCGATGTGTTTTCGCACACTTCTCGTAGCTTCCCGTATATCGATGTGTTTTCATGCACATCCCATAGCTTCCCCTACATAGCTGTGTTTTTGCGCACCTCGCATACCTTCTCCCATTGTTTCCCATGTATTGCTGTGTTTTCGCGCACACCTCATACCTTCTGCTCTATTGCTGTGTTTTCGCACACCTCCTATAGCTTCCCCTATAATGCTGTGTTTTTGCGCAATTGCCATAGCTTCTGCTGTATCGCCGTGTTTTTGCCTCCCTCTTATACCTTCCCCTAAATAGCTGTGTTTTCGCGCACCTCCCATACATTCCTCTTATCGCTGTGTTTTTGCACAGCTCCCCTAGCTTCCCCTATATCGTTGTGATTTTGCGTACCTGTCAAACCTTCCCCTATATCACTGTGTTTTCACGCACCTTGCACACCGTCCCCTATATCGCTGAGTTTTCGTGCATCTCTCATCGCTTCCCCTATATCGCTGTGTTCTTGCACACCTCCAATAGCTTCCCCTATATCGCTGTGTATTCGCGCACCTCTCATACATTCTCTTATATCACTGTTTTCTCGCACCTTTCATGCCTTCCCCTATATCGCTCTGTTTTTGTGCACCGCCCATAGCGTCCCATATACCGCTGTGTTTTCGCGCACTTTTCATAGATTTCCCTATATCTCTGTGTTTTCGCGCACTTCTGATACCTTCCACTATATCGCTGTGTTTTCGCACACATCTCATAGCTTCCCCAATGTCGCTGTGTTTGCATGCACATCCCATAGCTTCCCCTATTTAGCCGTGTTTCCACACACCACCCATAGCTTCCCATGTATCGCTGTGTTTTTGCGCACCTCCCATAGCTTCCCCTATATCGCTGTGTTTTCGCGCACCTCTCATAGCTTCCCCTATATCGCCATGTTTTTACGCACCTCTCATAGATTCCCCTATATCTCTGTGCTTTCGCGCACCTCTCATATCTTCTCTTGTAACACCGTGTTTTCATGCACTTCTCATAGCTTCCACTATATTGCTGTGTTTTTGCGCACGTCCCATAACTTCCATTATATTCCTGTGTTTTCGCTCACCTCTCATACATTCCCCTACATCACCATGTTTTTGTGCACCTCTCATACCTTCCCCTATATCGTGGTGTTATCGCGCACCTCCCATGGCTTCCCCTATATCACTGTGTTTTTGTGCACCTCCCATACCTTCCCCAATAACGCTTTGTTTTCTCGCACCCCTCATACCTTCCCCTATATCGCTCTGTTTTCGCGCTCCTCCCATAGCTTCCCATATATCACTGTGTTTTCACGCACCTCGCATACCTACCCCTATATTACTGTTTTCATGCACCTCTCATGCCATCCCCTATATCCCCTTGTTTCCACGCACCTTTCGTATCTTCCCCTATATAGCTGTGTTTCCGCTCACCTCTCATAACTTCCCGTGTATTGCTGTGATTTTGTGCACCTCTCATACATTCTCCAAAATCCCCGTGCTTTCGCGCACCTCTCACTATATTGCTGTGTCTTCGCGCACATCTCATACATTCTGCTGTATCACTGTGTTTTCGCACACCTCACATAGCTTCCCCTATATCGCTCTGTTTTCGTTCACCTCCCATAGCTTCCCATATATCGCTGTGCTTTCGCGCACATTTCATACCTTCCAATATATTTTTGTGTTTTCGCGCACCTCTCGTATCTTCCCCTATATCGATGTTTTCACACACAACTGATATTTTCCCCTCTATCGCTGTGTTCTCGTGCACCTCCCATATCTTCCTCTATATCGCTGTGTTTTTGCGCGCCTCTGATAACTTCCCCTATATCGTTGTGTTTTTGCGCACCTCTCATAGTTTCCCCATATCACTGTGTTTTCACGCACCTCTCATACCGTCCCCTATATCGCTACGCATTCATGCACCTCTCATCCCTTCCCCTATATGGACGTGATTTGAAGCACCTCTCATATCTTCATGTATATCACCGTGTGTTCACGCACCTCTCATACCTTCCCTTATATGGCCGTGTTTTCGTGCACCTCTCATAGCTTCCTATTTATCCATGTTTTCGCACACCTCGCATAACTTCCGCTATATCGTTGTGTTTTTGTGCACCTCTCATACCTTCCATTGTATCGATGTTTTCTCATGCATCTCTCATACCCTCCCTATATCACTGTGTTTTTGCGCACCTCTCATACCTTCCCCTATATCTCTGTGTTTTCGATCACCTCTCATGGCTGCCACTATATCGCAGTGTTTTCGCGCAGCTATCATACATTCCCCTACATCGCCATGTTTTCTCGCACCGCTCATACCTTCCTCGGTATCAGTGTGTTCTCACGCACCTCGCATACCTTCCCCTATATCGCTCTGTTCTCGCACACCTCCCATACCTTCTCATATATCACTGTGTTTTTCCGCCCCTCTCATACCTTCCCCTATATCGCCGTGTTTTTGCGCACCTCTCATACATTCCCCTATATCGCGGTGTTATCGGGCACCTCTCATACCTTCCCTTGTATCGCTGTGTTTTCGTCTCCCTCTCATACCTTCCCCTAAATCGCTGTGTTTTCGCGCACCTCTTATACATTCCCATATATCACTGTGTTTTCGCGCACCTCTCATAGCTTCCCCTATATCGCCATGTTTTCGCGCACCTCTCATAACTTCCCCTATATCTCTGTGCTTTGGCGCACCTCTCATATCTTCTCCTATATCGCCGTGTTTTCATGCACCTTCCATAGCTTCCACTATATCGCTGTGTTTTCGCGCACGTTCCATAACTTCCATTATATTGCTGTGTTTTCGCTCACCTCTCAAACATTCCCCTACATCACCATGTTCCTGCGCACCTCTCAGACCTTCCCCTATATCGCGGTGTTATCGCGCACCTCTCATACCTTCCCCTAAATCGCTGTGTTTTCACGCACCTCCCATACCTTCCCCTTATTGTTGAGTTTTTACACACCTCCCATAGCTTCCCCTATATCGCTGTCTTTTCGCGTACCTCTCATAGCTTCCCCTATATCGCTGTGTTTTTGCTCACCTCTCATTGCTTTGCCTATATCACAGTATTCTCGCGCACATCTCATACCTTCCCCTTTTTAGCTGAGTTTTCGCTCATCTCTCATACCTTCTTCTATACCGCCGTGTTTTCGCGCACCTCTCATCGCTTCCCCTATATCGACGTGTTTTCACACACCTCTCATTCCTTCATGCATATCGCCGTGTTTTCGCCCACCTCCCATTGCTTCCCATATATCACTGTGTTTTCGTGCAGCTCCCATACCTTCCCCTATATCGCTGTGTTTTCGTGCACCTGCCATAAATACCCCTATATCGCCGTGTTTTCGCACACCTCTCATATATTCCCCTATAATGCTGTGTTTACGCACGCCTCTCATAGCTTTTCCAAAATCTCTGTTTTCTCCACCTCTCATACATTCCACTATATCACTGTGTTTTCGTGCACCTCTCATAGCTTCTCCATATCGATGTGTTTTCGTGCATCTCTCATACCTTCCCCTATATCGCTGTGATTTTTTGCACCTCCCATAGCTTCCCCTATATTGCTGTGTTTTCGCTCACCTCTCATTCATTCCCCTACATTTCCGTGTTTTTGCGCACCTCTCATACCTTCCACTATGTCGCTGTGTTTTCGCGCACCTCCCATTGCTTCCCCTACATCGTTGTGTTTTCGTGCACCTCTCATACCTTCAAGTATATCGATGTGTTTTCACGCACCTATTGTAGCTTCCCCAATATCGATGTGCTTTCGCACACCTCTCATACCTTCCACTATATCGCTGTGTTTTCGAACACCTCTTGTAGCTTCCCGTATAGCGATGTGTTTTTGTGCACTTCGCATACCTTCCCCAATATCGCTGTGTTTTCATGTACATCCCATAGCTTCCCCTACATTGCTGTGTTTTTGAGCACCTCGCATACCTTCCCCTATTTCGCTGTTTCTTCACGTATCTCCCATAGCTTCCCATGTACTGCTGTGTTTACACGTGCCTCCTATACCTTCCTCTATATTGCTGTGTTTTCGTGCACCTCCCATAGCTTCCCCTATATCGCTGTGTTTTCGCTCACCTCTCATTCCATCCCCAATATCACTGTGTTTTCATGCACCTCGCATACCGTCCCATATATTGCTGTGTTTTCGCGCACCTCTCATAACTTCCACTATATTGCTGTGTTATCGTGCACCTCCCACGGCTCCCCCTATATTCTGTGTCTTCGCGCACATCTCATACATTCTGCTGTATCACTGTGTTTTCGCACACCTCCCATAGCTTCCTATATATCGCTGTGCTTTCGCGCACATCTCATACCTTCCAATATATTATTTGTGTTCTCGCGCACCTCTTGGATCTTCCCCTATGTCGATGTGTTTTCACGCACAACTGATAGTTTCCCCTCTGTTGCTGTGTTTTCGTGCACCTCCCATATCTTCCTATATATCGCTGTGTTTTTGCGTACCTCTCATAGCTTCCCTTATATCACTGTGTTTTCACGCACCTCTCATACCGTCTCCTATATCGCTGCGCATTCATGCACCTCTCATCGCTTCCCCTATATGGACGTGTTTTCAAGCACCTCTCATAACTTCATGTATATTGCCGTGTGTTCGCGCACCTCTCATACCTTCCCCTATATGGCCGTGTTTTCGCGCACCTCTCATAGCTTCCCAGTTATCCCTGTGTTTTCACACACCTCGCATACCTTCCGCTATATCGTTGTGTTTTTGTGCACCTCTCATACCTTCCATTATATCGATGTTTTTTCGCACACATCTCATACCTTCCCCATATCGCTGTCTTTTCACGCACCTCCCATAGCTTCGCCTATGTCGCTGTGCTCTCGTGCACCTCTCATTACTTCCCTTCTATTGCTCTGCTTTCGCACAGCTCGCATAGCTTCCCCTATATCACTGTGTTTTTGTGCACCTCTCATACCTTCCCCTATATCGCCGTTTTCACGCACCTCACATAGTTTCCCATGTATCGCCGTGTTTTCACGCATCTCTCATAGCTTCCCCCAAATCGCTGTGTTTCGCGTACCTCTCATAGCTTCCGAGTTCAGTAGAGGAGGACAAAGGGCTTAATTAGGAAGGGGTGAAAAGATTATGAGAGAAAACTGGCAGGGAACATAAAAACTGATTGTAAAAGCTTTTATAGATATGTGAAAAGAAAAAGATTGGTTAAGAGAAATGTAGGTCCCCCACAGACAGAAACAGTTGAATTGATTATGGGGAGTAAGGACATGACAGACCAATTGAATAATTACTTTGGTTCTGTCTTCACTAAGGAGGACATAAATAATCTTCTGGAAATAGTAGGGGACAGAGGATCCAGTGAGATGGAGGAACTGAGGAAAATACATGTTAGTAGGGAAGTGGTGTTAGGTAAATTGAAGGAATTAAAGGCAGATAAATCCCTAGGGCCAGATGGTCTGTATCTCAGAGGGCTTAAGGAAGTAGCCCAAGAAATAGTAGATGCATTAGTGATAATTTTTCAAAACACATTAGATTCTGGACTAGTTCCTGAGGATTGGAGGGTGGCCAATGTAACCCCACTTTTTAAAAAAGGAGGGAGAGAGAAACCAGGGAATTATAGACCGGTTAGCCTAACATCAGTGGTGGGGAAACTGCTGGAGTCAGTTATCAAAGATGTGATAACAGCACATTTGGAAAGCGGTGAAATCATCGGACAAAGTCAGCATGGATTTGTGAAAGGAAAATCATGTCTGACGAATCTCATAGAGTTTTTTGAGGATGTAACTAGTAGAGTGGATAGGGGAGAACCAGTGGATGTGGTATATTTGGATTTTCAAAAGGCTTTTGACAAGGTCCCACACAGGAGATTAGTGTGCAAACTTAAAGCACACTGAATTGGGGGTAAGGTATTGATGTGGATAGAGAATTGGTTGGCAGACAGGAAGCAAAGAGTGGGAATAAACGGGACCTTTTCAGAATGGCAGGCAGTGACTAGTGGGGTACCGCAAGGATCAGTGCTGGGACCCTAGTTGTTTACAATATATATTAATGACTTGGATGAAGGAATTAAATGTAGCACCTCCAAGTTTGCGGATGACACGAAGCTGGGCAGCAGTGTTAGCTGTGAGGAGGATGCTAAGAGGATGCAGGGTGACTTTGATAGGTTAGGGAAGTGGGCAAATTCATGGCAGATGCAATTTAATGTGGATAAATGTGAAGTTATCCACTTTGGTGGCAAAAACAGGAAAACAGATTATTATCTGATTGGTGGCCAATTAGGAAAAGGGAAGGTGCAACGAGACCTCGGTGTCATTATACACCAGTCATTGAAAGTGGGCATGCAGGTACAGCAGGCGGTGAAAAAGGCGAATGGTATGCTGGCATTTATAGCGAGAGGATTCGAGTACAGGAGCAGGGAGGTACTACTGCAGTTGTACAAGGCCTTGGTGAGACCACACCTGGAGTATTGTGTGCAGTTTTGGTCCCCTAATCTGAGGAAAGACATCCTTGCCATAGAG